>NC_088919.1:65096854-65397317 GCF_963576675.1 Euphorbia lathyris
CAAACAGTTGATCATGAGGATAAGTGACAACCGTACAGCTCCCAAAATATCAACGACAGAAACCATACAGCTCCCAAAATCTCAATTAAGATAAACATGCATTTCATGTGGCAACTAATGTGTTGAATCATTTTCTCTATTCCATAGAAATAAACATTCAAAAGAGGTAGCACTAAGCATAAGGCACATAGGAGATGCATAAAACAAAAGGCATGGGCTTTTATTCTCCTATACAACTTTAATTGAAGTGCCAATCAGAAATTGGATAATTGAGAGAGACGGATCATATTGTTAAAGAATACGAGGAGATGATGAACTTACCGAGATTGGTCCTCAGAAGGACAAAACGGGTGAATCTGGAGTGTGCTTCTCTAGCAGCTTCAAAGGAAGAAATCCCGTGAATATTCACATTGTTAATCAGGACTCACATTGAGAAAGTTATACCATAGTGACTCTTTGGAATTGATGCCTAAGATGGCTGTTTCTGTTGCAAGATGCCTGAGATGCTCAGAATCCTATTTGAAGTTGATATTGTGGAACCATTTTGAGGAATTGCCCTGAAATGATCTCAAACAAAAACGACTGATTCAAGTTTGATATTCCAATTTGCTAGGTTACCTGCTCATAAGTAAACAAAGAACATAAAGGTAATAACAGATTGGTTAAAAGACCACCACGAGCTTCAATGTTGCTAGCCACAGCACACGGAAAGCAATACAAAACATAATTACATACAAGTTGAAACCCCTTGGATTGCTATTAGACTGGTTTTATCGAGCCGAATGCCGAGCTGCTCATGAGCGGGTAGGCTCATTTACATCCCTATCCCTTGGATTCACTTAACCAAGCCTCATAAAGACTCGCTCTTGCAGCAGCTCCATTGGACACTTATGCAAGCCACTGCTTCATCATTCATGGAGTCTCATATTCATGATTCAGTAATACAAAAGATTTTCTGAGTGCGGTAAAAAGAAAGGATATGCAGCCTCATCTTTTGTGGCCTTAACCATTTTATGTTGCTTGTAGTTAGTTGAAGCCTTGAAGCTCTCTTCGATCTGCTCTATTTCTCACTGTCCTTAACCTCACCTATTAAACAAGACTTTTCACATCAAGAACAGCAAGAAATTGGACAAAGAAATGAGAGGGTGATCATGTTGTTAAAAGATATCATAGATGATGAACTTGCAAATATTGTTATTCGAAAAGACAAGACAAGATAGCCTCAAGTGTGCTTCTCTAACATTTTCCTCATGAAGACTCGCTTTTGTAACAGCTCCATTCATTCAATTATTCAAATTGTTAATCAGGACCAACTCTCAACCACTATGAGAAAGATATACCACCACTTTGCTATGGCATTGATCTTCATATATTACTTACTTGAGACGCGGAAGCTCATAATCCAATTAGAAGTTGATATTGCTGAACCATTTTGAGCCATTGTCTGAAATGATCTCAAACCAACATGTCTCATTCAAATTTGATATACCAATTTGCAAATGTTACATGTTCATAAGAAAACGAACAACGTAATGGCAATGGATTGTTTTAATACCAGATTAGTTTGAAAACCACCACGAGTTCTGACGATGCTAGCCACAGCCCTCAACAATCAACGGTCGTCTGCATTATGTTCGCCAAAACAAAAAATCTCAAAAAAGACAAAGGAAAAATGAGAAACAGAATCAATGTATTGGATATGAAAAGCATTGAAGAATTAAATCACTTGTTAAACCTTATAAACCCTTACAGAAATAAGCATACATCCAATCGAAACCAAATTATTACTGCATATATCTAGTGTCTAAAACTGAAATGAAGTTTGAGATGTGATTTAAATGAGTTATAGAACAAGCAAGAATGAAAAACAACTCATATATATATGGTCAACATATAAGATACTATGAGATTAATATCAGAAGCAAATTGTATACTATATAAACCGGTACAAAAAGCAAGATAATCAATCACCTAAGCTGATATCTTCCTTCTATATGCCAACCAGATATGCAGGCTCGTATCGATTCAAGAACCGATGCATTTGGCAGAGTCCAGGCTGCTCTTGTCCAGGTCAATATGATGTCCTGTTCACAGCAGAGAAAAACTTTCAAGAGAGGCAACTTGCTAAAGCTGAGTTGCTTTCAATTACTCTAATAAAAGAGCTTTCAGTTATTGAAATATGATGTATTAGTAATTTTCTTTTTAGAGGTGATGCTTTTTTCCCCTTATTATGTGATCTAGAAATAATTAGAAATTGTGTATCAATTAAGAAGTTGTAGCTTAAGAGAGAGTTTTAATTAGTTAAGATTTTGAATTGGATTGTGTTTGTTGGTTGAAATAGTTTTGGAAACAAGAAATGTGTAATTTAATTTAAATATTTATGGAAATGCATTTTGATACATGTTAGACCAGTTCCGTTTCCAAAATTGATGAAGAAGAATTTACTTGCAACATAGCTTCACAACCTGCAGGGGACCTGATGCATTTTTTCTAGTTGTTCCAATGGTAATGCTTTTTTTATGCAATAATAATCAACTCTTCAGGGCTATGTAGTTTGCTGATTAATGAGTTTGCTAGTGTAAACCAGAAAACTCCTACAAGTTGTCTTGAGTTGATTAGTTTAATTTTTAATTCATGTTGAGATTTGCTTGATCTGATCGTATTACTTTATTTGCATCAGTAATGATAAAAGATGAAAATTAACAATGAATTTGAAGTTTGAAAAGCAAAAGAAAATTGATACTCCTAGTTTTATGATCTTTAAGATAATAAAAAAAACCTAAAAGTGGTGCAAACCAATCAAAGATGTAATGTGCAAATGCATCGGGTGTTTAGTATAATTTCTAATTAGTATGGTAATGCATTCTCAATTGAGAAATTTTATTCAGACAGACTAATCTTTCTATTCACTGCCTAGGAAGGGAAAGGAAAGACAGCAAACCTGCACTTCAGTTCTTTTGGCTATGCCATGTATTCAAAACCTTAGCTACTTAAGTAGAAAGAGAATCGCTACATTAACATCAGCTGCTGCCACTGGCACTAACATAAGATCGAGCAAAGCACTTAGGTGGGCAGCTCATAACATGAGCATTGCAGCAGAGCTTGGTCTAGTTCCTTATAGAAAGGAATTGGATTTCATAGTTTTTCCCTCCCCCTCTATCTAAGGTTAAAGTAAAAGGAGTTTCTTTAGTTGAATAAAGACGGAGTCCAGAATGTGGTAGGCTTTTCACTTCAAACAATGCATAGGGTTTACTTAGGATCTGGCTGAATGCCTGATTAAGGGACCAACTACCATACTAATTTACCTCATTTCATAGCTGAAGGGTGAAAATAAAGGCCTTATAAAGGAGTGCTTGCCCGCTGCTACATTCGAAAAAGAATAGTCGGGGAGAGATGTTACCATTAAGCTTACCCTGGAATTGGAACTTCCATATAGCATTGAACTGATACTAGAAATTATCCCAGGACAGGGGTGAAGGCCTTTATTACTCTAAAACATACATATTAGGATGCCCATTTACTTTCAATGCCTCAGCTAGAGTCTTTTCATATTATGTTATGGAAACATCTGAATCTGAATAAGGATAAGCTGTAGAATTACAGTTTAGGGTATGAAAAGACTTCTTTCCTACTTTCCATCTAATTTTGAGTTTGAACCATTTTGAACCATTGGGTTTTCTCGCTAAATTCTGGATTCTCTACTCTTTTGGCTACTCAATCAATAGCGTATGTAGATAAGAGAAAGGAAGAAGCAAGGGCTGAGCACATCTTTCGAAAGAACTCAATAGGCCATCCACCCGAAACCAGAAGAATGAATACGAACATGGACAAAACCAAAAGAATGAATACGAACAGGGACGAAACCCATAAGACGGAACACAAACACCAACAAACTCATATAATAAATGAAACCCATAAGAAAGAACAATAAAAACCAAATCATAAGGAAATCCCGGAAGATAGAACACGAACCCATATAACAATGAAACTCAGAAAAATAACAAATCATTCACTTACCTCTTTTCCATTGCTTCTGCCACAATCGAAACACGAAGAAAATCCAATCGTCGTCGATTAAACTTCAAACCGAGCTACTGCATATGAGTAGAAGGTAACACAAACTCAATTTTCCACGCTAACGAGAGGAATGGGGAGAGCTGCGAGCTGCTAATATTAGGTTGTGCAAGGAGAGAAAGAGAAAGGGGGAGAACGATAGGTTATTGATGTTTGGATAATCGACTCTAAAGAGTAATTGGGGTCTGTTCTTAATGAACCCATGCCATTATGCTAATTCCTGGCTCATTAGCTTCGGTTTATATTTAAACCGAGGCTAATTATCGGGTCATTAGCCTCGATTTAAGAAGAATCGACACTAATGATTGTTCAGACCGTGCACTATTTTTAAAAATCACATTTAGAGTCGGTTATTTCAAAAAACCGACTCTAATGTTCTAATTATTTGAGTCGGTTTTTTAAATAACCGACCCTAATTACCTGTAGCCACGGTTTTGCAAACAACCGTAGCTAATAAGGCGTGGCCGTAGGTCATTTCTGTACTAGTGATATTTAGTTTGGCTTAAAGTAAAACCAGCATGATCTCTTGCCAATTCGATACCCAAGAAGTACTTTATACTGCTTAGATCCTTAATGGTGAACTTGTCATGGAGAAAAGCCTTGACATCATTGATAAGCTACAAATTAGCTCCGATGAGCAGAATACCATCCACATATACTACAAGAATAATGAATGAGGAATCTGTGATGTGTAAAAAAAGACAATGATCATGTGTAGACCTATGAAAACCAAAAGTGAGTAAAATGTTGACTATAGCCCTTGTCTACAAGCCTTGCTTTGAACCTCTCTACTTCTCCACTAGGCTTGTACTTAATTTTAAAAATCCATCTGCTGGCAATGGCTTTCTTGGAAGGAGGAAGGGTAGTTAGGATCCAAGTACCATTATCTTCAAGGAGAGATTTTGCTTCTTGATTTAGGGACCCTATTTAGCACATAGCAAACAGTCAAAAGGATTTCTCCCCACCAATGTGAGGCAGCACCTGAACTAAGCATAATAGCTACTACAGATTCGGTAAGTGTCCTATTTTTCCTTTCAGCCTTTCCATTCATTTCTGGTGAATAAGGTGTTGTGGTTTCATGTATAATGCCATGTGATTTATAAAAATCAATAAACATGCTAGAACCATATTCTGTGCCTCTATCACTACGAAGTCTCTTGACTTTCCTATTGTATTGATTTTCTATTTCAACTATGAACAGCTTAAACATGTCAAATGCTTCACTTTTATTTTTCATCAAATAAACAAAAGTAAAGTTAGAACAATCATCAATAAAGGTTATAAAATACCGTTTGTCATTTCTAGTCAACTTTCCATCTAATTCACATATATCAGAATGAATTAAATCTAGAGGTTCAGAATCCCTAACAACAGATTTATGAGGTGTTTTTGTGATTTTTGCCTGACTACAATAATCACATTTAAGAAACTCATTTAAATTCAATTTTGGAATTAATCCTAAGGTACTCATGTTCTTAATGATACGCTTATTAACATGACAAAAACAAGCATGCCAAGCATTAAAAGTACACAAGCAGTAAACAGAAGCATTCACTTATTAATCTCAACATTCAATTTAAACATGCCTTCAGTTGCATAACCTTTTCCTACAAACACATTGTTCTTAGTCAAAGTAAATAAATCTGCTCCTATAGTCTGAGTGAAACCAGCCTTGTTGAGAAGATAGCCCGAAACCAAATGTTTCCTCATTTCTGGAGTGTGCATCACATCCTTCAAAGTTAAGGTTTTTCTAGATGTGAAGTTCAATTCCACATTACCAATTCCAGCAACAATAGTGGTATGAGAATCACCCAACAGCACTTTCTTATCTTCGGTCACAACAGTGTATGTTTTGAACATATTTCTATCATAGCAAACATGGCGGGAAGCACCAGTGTCCACCCACCACCCATCTGATCCACCTATGAGGTTGATCTCAGAAATCATAGCAACAAAATTATGTTGCTCTTCAGTCAGGTTAACACTAGGAGTAGTGTTTGGCTTGTTCCTGCACTTTCGTGCCATATGACCTGGTTTCCCACAATTAAAGCATAGGAAAGCAGCATCATTTCTAGGTGGCTGTTGATGTGACCTATTTTGGTTCCTTTGAAGGTTCCAATTCAAATTAACTCGGGTGTTGTGATTTTGGATTGGTTTGCGGTTCTGATTCTTAAAATTTTTTTGAGTAGGTTTCAGAACCGCAGTGGATCTTTTAGTGTTATTAGAAACAATAAGCACTTCTTCTTTTAAATCTTGTTTTCGAGCTTCCTCCTCAATTCAGAGACGTATAATCAGACTTTCCATCGAAAATTCTTTTGTTTTGTGCCTCAAAACATTTTTAAAATCTTTCCACGAAGGAGGCAATTTGTCAATAATGACAGCAACTTGAAATTGATCATTTAGAGGCATACCTTCTGAAATGATTTCATGTGCTATTTTTTGCAATTCATGAGATTGAAACTCCACTGATTTGTCATCCGTCATCTGAAATTTGATGTAGCGGCTGGCAACATATTTTTTCGACCTAGCCTCCTCTGTGTCATATTTCCTCTGCAGAGCTTCCCAAATTTCTTTGACAGTTTTTTCTTCAGCAGTGTAATAATCATACATGTCATTTGTTAACCCATTTACGATATACTTTTTGCACAGAAAGTCTGTCTCTGTCCATTTTTCAGCAGCACGAATATCAGCACGAACATTTGCCTCATCACCATCTTCAGGAACAACCGGTTTTTCAGAAGTCAGAACAGAAGCTACCTTCTTTGTTGTGAGGTAGAACAACATCTTCTGTCTCCATCTTCGGAAGTGAGCTCCTTCAAACCGGAATGGTTTGTTGATTTTAGCAACTCCATTTGATTGTTCCGTAGCCATCACAGCAGTAATTGAACCGTCTTAAAATTGTTGGAACTGGAATATAAAAACAACAGGAGACCGAACAAAAATTAAATGGGCAGAGTCGCGGACAATGTCGCTTTCTTTAAGACGTTCGCGGAACTGCCAGAAAATTACAAGCAGTATGAACTCCAGTCGTCTCCAGGATAAAACAGCCCTCTATAATACGAAATTGTATTGCAACCCTACAATTTCGTTTCTTCCTACACTCTCAGTTTGCTCAGTTTCGAAATATAAAATGAATGAAAAGTAATGTGTAGAAAATCAGTCTATCTCACACCTATTTATACTAAGAAAAAGAGCTGTTGAGCTCTGATTTAGTGGAGAAGAAGGTGGGAGGAAAATCAGGAAGGTGGAGGAGACTGGGTTTGTGAGAGAGACACGTTTAAAAAAAGAGACGTTAAAAACGTTTAGAAAAGACTAATTCAGAGTATTTAATTAAATAAAAATTAAATACAAAATTAATAAAAAAAATATTATTAGTTTTTTCAATAAAAAATTATAGATTTTACACCAACTCAACCCAGCCCGCCCCGGTTCGGAAGGCGGCGGCGCGTGCGGTGGTCAACCAATGAGGTAGGTCCCCACCCTTTCACAAAAGTGGGTACCTCTTGGGGCACACCCCAAGCATGTAAGGACCTCCTTAATAAGTATCTCCACCAAGTGCTTTGAAAGCAATGTGGGATACTTTCTATCTTAAAAATCAAATGTATGGGCTCTTTTCACAAATTAAAATTAGGCCAAGCCCAACATTATGTCTTCAAAATCTGTCCCTTGAGATTAGTACTTGAACTTGAAGCAAAATCTGCTATACATTTGAAGGGTTGAGGGACATTTGTTCCATTTATAGGGGTTACAATTCCAAAAGGTGAAACACAATTAACTCTAAGAACTTAATTTCAGTATCAGTAATTCCAGTTCAGTTCAGTAGATTTCAGGCCAGTTAAGTTTAGTTTTAGTTCAAAAATTTATCATTATTTATTATAATTATAATAACTTAGGCATAATACATACACAGTCCCCTGAACTTGTCCCTTTTTTTCATTTTACCCTCTAAACTTAAGGGACAATCTATTGACCCCTAAACTTCCAAAAAGCCACCCAATTTACCCCTCCTCTCTGACGTGGCGCTGACGTGGCAAAATACAAAGCTACAATAATCCAAGTGCCACGTCGGAGAGAATGGATAAATTGAGTGGTTTTTTGGAAGTTTAAGGGGTCAATAGGTTGTCCCTTAAGTTTAGGGGATAGAATGAAAAAAAAGGACAAGTTCAGGGGGCTGCGTATGTATTTAGCCAATAATTTATATATAATTTATAATTTAGTATTATTTATATATAATTCATAATTTATTATGTATATAATTTTTCATTTTTTATTATAATTATAATTTTTTATATATTATATAAGGTAAATAATTTACTAGTCCCCTAATTTTTAACTAACACACTGTTTAGTCCCCCTAATTTGAAAAACACATTTTAAGGTCTCTATTTTTTTCCAATATTAACCATGTGGTCCTTTTGTCTATTTTTTTTAGATTTTTAACCGAACATATCTTAGTTTTTACGACAGTCACAGTACAATACAAGTTGACCATGTTACTCTATTATTTTTTTTTTTTTTTGACAACCAAAGAAGCATATATTAAGAATCAAGAAGAAGCATATTACAAATAAAATCAGGGGGTACAGAAAACCACTCACCCCGATGTAAAGGTAAAATACTACTTCTAGCTAACAAATGAGCAACAGAGTTTGCAGAACGACAGACAAAACGAATAGAGCAATTAAAAGACTCGTTCAATGAAAAATGACAATCATTGGCTAAGGCGTTAAAAGGAGATGAAACCTCTAATGGGCGAGCCATAGACTGTACCACGATCAAAGAATCTGATTCAATGATTACATCCTTCCAATTCGCGGTCTTTGATCCAACTAAGAGCTTCACGGACCGATAGGGCTTCAATGAACGATGCATCTTGATAATTCTGCAAGATTCCATTTTTAGCCGCAACAAAACGGCCCGACTCATCCCGAACAATACACCCAAACCTAGCCACATTCTCGTCCGCGAATGACGCACCATCCACATTCAATTTTAGGAAGCCTGTTGGAGGACACTGCCACACCGTCAGGCTTGGCACAGTTGGACTGCCTGAAGAAGAAACAGACGCCTGCGCTTTCTTCCAGGCCTGTAAAAAGGAGCCGGCCGAATGCTATAGGATCGAGACTTGTGAACCCTTCCGATTCCACACCATGTTATTTCTATAACACCAAATGATCCACCATAACACGGCTACAAGCTCAACAAGCTCCACTGGTTTAGAGAAGATCCAGCCCCAATAATAAAAAATGTTATGAAATTGGGTTCCCACATCCCCAATAGGCGAAATAGTCCAAATAGCTCGAGCCATAGTACATTTGAGAAAAATATGATACGAATCTTCCACCGCCCCATGACAGAGCTCGCATAAATCTGAGATAGGAACCCTTCGGGCTTTCAGCATGACTTTAGAAGGAAAACAGTTAGCAAGAACCCGCCAAAGAAGGTTCTTAACTTTAGGGGGCACTTTAAGATTCCAAACTGGAGAATCAATGAACCAATTTGTTCCAAATCCAGACATAAGCTTTCGATACCCACTTTTAACTGTATAGATGCCCCGACGGTCATCCTTCCAATACCACACATCATGATCAACCCGATTAGATAAGGGGATACAAGTCTATTATTTTATATATGTATGTTTATGCTAAATATAACTGTTACAAGTCTAAAAAAACTAGACAAAATGACCAAAGGTTAATATTGGCAAAAGTTATGGACCTTATAATGTGTTTTTCAAAATAGGAGGACTAAATAGTTTGTTAGGTAAAAAGTAGGGGACTAATAAATTATTTACCCAATAATATATATATATATATATATATATATATATATATATTATTTATTATAATTATACTTATTTATATATAATATTTATCATTATACATATATAATTTATTATAATTATAATTATTTGATGCAACTTGTTTGCAAATTTTGCGAGAAGTAAATAAATAGTATACCAACATATGTACGTGACAATGCTCTACATAATCAACTGTCTCAACTACATTTTGATTTTTATCATCATCTTCTTCAACTTCATCATCATCGTCATCTACATTCTCCGTCACACTTCATTCTCTGCTAGCCATGATTGCCAAATTTGTTGCGCTATATATCATTCCGCACTATTAACATGGCGGCTTTACGGTTTATATTAAACACATATGAATCTACAACCATGTTGTATAATTGGTATCCCAATCATGAAAAGTCTTATGAAACCATGTATTTGTATTTAATTTCATAGGTTTTAAATAATATATATATATATATATATATATATATAATATTAAATAATATTTATTCAATATTATTCACGAGCTTTTATCGAGCCAAACACCGAGTTGCTACCATTGGTAACTTTAATAATATTTATTCAATATCATTATTATTATTATTGTTGTTGTTATTATTGTTTTTATTATCTTTAAAGTCTAATATTATAATTATTGTTAAGTTAAGTTTAGTTCAATAGCATTCAATTCAGTTCAGTAAATTTAATTTCACTAAAAAAAATATGGCGTAATTCCATTTTGGGATAATTCATATGGTAAGCATTTTGCTAATCACCAAATTTCACAGGCTCCTGGCCGCGTTGGTCATAGGAGACCAGTAGAGAACATGGTTGAGATTCCACCACCCCATTCTTTTTGAGTTATAGCGTAGGGGTCGACTGGTCGATGCTCCTTCAGCCAAGTCTGGAAATGTTGCTCAGTTGGAAGATGTGTTCGTCCACGCTCACCGCACCAATGATGTTGTGCAATATGTGCAGCCTTCTAGAATATCCTTGAGTAAATAAACTGGAAGTAACAATATGTCAGAGAGGGGTCGTCGTTCAGGGAACCTGCTCAGATGTTTAAATTAGCAAAGTTTGAGGAGAGGTAGAAGACACTATACATATTAGCAGTTAGTGATGTTTACATATATAGTAGCTGTTAGGGCTAACTATTGTAATCCTAATAACGTACCCTAATGACTAACTGGACAGGTGTCGGTCTTCAGTTGGCTTTGCAATCTTCAGACTGTAATGATGTTAGGTGGTGCACCCTGCAATATAGCAAGCATGTTGTTAGGTGTTCTCGTTTTATCGGTCCTAAGCCCTATTATGGTGTAAGCGGCGCGCTCAGTCACGTATCCACTGTCCTTTGCATAACCATTTCTCATTATATAACGACTCTCCTTTCTTTGTCGTACGAATACTGAGAATGATGTGGATATCAATCAACGTGCTTGACAGGTATCGTCCGAATTTTTAGGCAATATTCCTTGTTTCAAATCGGACAGTTTCTATGACTCTTCGTGATGTGATATGTACAAGTATGAATTGATTGGTAACATATATTGTAGGAAAAAAACATTAAAATTTCTCATTATTGGGCGGTTTTGAGCTGCCTAGCTTCATTACATTGACTCATATCAACATTTATGACAAGATGGAAATTAAAACCACCAAACAACCCAACATAAATGAAGCAATTATTGGAGTTCCATACAACTTAACAAACCCTTGGATGAAATAAATACTCCTCATCGTAGTAGCAAAAAGATTAACAAAACTAGGATTAACAACACTAAACCCTCCATCAACAACAAGATTAACACCACTAACATGATTAGCTTCATCACTAGCTAGATAAAGAGCAGCTTTAGCAATATCTTCTGTCTTCAAAATCTGTCCCTTGAGATTACCAGTAGAACTCAAGGCAAAATCTGCTATATGTTTAAAGGGTTTAGGGGGATTTGTTCCACCTAAAGGGGTTACAATTCCAAAAGGTGAAATGCAATTAACCCTAATTCCATTTGGGGATAATTCTGATGCTAAGCTTTTGGATAATCCCCAAATTCCATGTTTAGTGAGTGCATATGATTGAGTTGCGAGTCCTCCTATTTCTGTGCAAGCACTTGCTGTGAATAATATGCAGCCTTTGTGCTGTGGAATCATGACTCTTGCTGCATGTTTGGCTCCGAGGATTGCACCAATTAAGTTTATGCTTATTAGGCGATCTAAGTCTGATTTTTTGCTCTCTATGAACTTTGTGAATGGTCGATCCACTATTCCTGCATTTAGTTTAGGATTGATTTCATGTCAATTTAATTCTAACAACTTTCCAAACAGAGCAAAAGTTTCGTTTTTCTCGATAAACTTATTTGGAAGTTTTTTTTGACATTAAATAACAGTTCAAATAACTATCAAACCAGCTAGTTCAAATTTGCAGGTAAAAGTTTACAAGTAGGAGTTATGTGTTTTGTGAAATTTGCGGTTTAAAGAATATGTGAGTCAATTTTTAACTAAATAATAATTATGGTTCAGTTAATTTGTAAAATCAGACCTCGTACGTTTGGGAATTTGCAGAGTCAATCTTTGGTAGAAACTTAGTTTTTAAACCGCACAAAACACCTAACCCCTGTTTGTAAGCTTTTAAATCACTTGACTGTCTTTGCAAATCGGCCAAACCAAAGGAACTGTCCATGTATCTAGAATCTAGAATGTTTGTTGTATTAGTACATGGTACAAAGAACAGTCCAAATACACGAAAATGCTTCGGTTTTTCGAAAACATATAGTCAAATAATAGGTCAAATAACTATTAAATCAGCTGGTTCAAATTTTCCTTTAAGGTAAAAAATTTCTTGCTTGGAAACCTTTGGTATAATATAATTGCAACAAAACTGACTACTGTAACTGTCATAGCTAATAATAATAGCTAATTGTGAGTCTTATTTATCAGAATAGTCTGTATTGTACATATTTCAAGTTCGGAAAACTATTGTAGTGAAACTCTTAGTCTAATGATCGAGAATTTACTAATGACTTGGAAAGTCATAGGATAAAATCACATAGAGTCGTGTGGATTTTTTTTTTTTTGTTATTTAAAGTAAGCGTATTTGCGCAAATTTTAAAAAAAAAAGTTTAGAGGGCTATTAGGACTCAAGAGTGTGATAATGCTAAAAGTTATCTTCAGACGGAATGTAACCTTTTGGCAATAATTTTTTGGATAGAGACAAACACGACATACTAGTTGACTCGTGTCAATACTGTTAAACAAGAGTTGACTCTTGTTAACCGTGTCAAAAATTATCACTCTTACCTGCATTGTTGTACATAATGTCTAGCTTCCCATACTTGATAACTGTTTGATCTACGAGACTGCTGATTTCTTCTTCTTTGCTAACATCACAGCGGATGTAAATGGCGTTTTGGCCGAGCTTTTGCGCAAGGGCACGGCCAAGGGTGTCTTGAATATCCGCAATAACAACTTTGGCTCCATTTTCGTGGAAAAGTTGAACCGTGCTGGCTCCTATCCCGCTTGCTCCCCCGGTTATAATTGCCACTTTTCCTGCTAACCTGAAATTGAAAGAAACTAGTTGAAATTGAAAGAAACATGAATAAAACTAGAATATTAAGTTTTTTAAATTAGTAGATTACCTTTGTTCAGGCGTTACAAGGATAGGAATAGTCTCCTTTTCCATAAGTATACTTCTTTGAAGATCCAAACAAGAGAATTCTAAGTTTTGTGCTTCTCTTTAATGGGAATTTATAGTTATAAAAATTAGAACAAGTAGAAAATGGACGGTGAAAGGGTTCACTTTCTCCTTTAATGGCCATTTATTCTTTGTAACAAAAAAGATGACACTCAAATTTGTCTTTGGATACGTGAATCACTAAGGAGCTTTAGGCAAAAAAAAAAAAAAAAAAGACATAATTGCCAGGACACGTGTTCTAATTACAAGACCGAATTCCAAAGATACACTCTTAATCTCTAAGAAGCACCGTAATTTAAGGTAAAGAGGTGACATGCACAAAAGCATCAGTAAAAGCTAATCACATGTCAACACGTGGAAAGCTAAAGAAGCACAAGGTACATAATCACATATGTCTTCACTTTACTTTCAAGTCTTACTTGCTCTTTTCTTAGTAAAATACTGACTCAAAGAAGGGACATCGTACACCGGTCCCCTTCCGACTATTTGTTGATTCTCCTCAGGCTACTACAAATCAGCCTATATCCATTCTACAAATTGAAGGACATCATATATATTTCGTCTTAGCGTACAAAATGATGAAATTTATCCCCTAATATTTCTAGCAATTTTAAGTTTACCCTTACCAAACAAATTGAATGTGTTGGTTTGTGCACTATTTGACTGTTATATCAGATCTTTCAACCATGTTTGTTGATAAACTTAAATAGTTTTGTACACGTTTACAAGTTGTTTGTGATATTTATACGCCGCACCATAGGTGCGGGGGTGATAGCCTCACGCCATCACCTATGTGAGGGCGTGATAGCCTCACACATGTCCCCTATTTTTATTTTTATTTTTAATTAAATTTAATTTTGTTTAAATTTTAATTATTGTTATTTTTATTTTACTAGTTTTTGACCCGTGCGATGCACGGATTCATCTTAATATATAAATATTAACAAAAATATAATTAATAATTACAATTAATGATATAAAAAAGGAGGAAGTGACACCTCAGCTCCATCGTTACTGTTTTATATTATATATAGATATGCAAAGAAATAGAGAGATTTTAGGGACTAATTTAAATTATGTAGAACTTTTAGATATAGATATGCAGAGAATTAGAGAGATTTTAGAGATTAATTTAAATTCTGTAGAACTCTTAGATATAGTACGGATAAAATAATCTTTTTATAAATAAATATAATAATATAACTAAAGTTAATATATTATATTTTTTATTAGTAAAAAAGGAGGAAGTGACACCTCAGCTCCATCGTTACTGTTTTATATTATATATAGAATAGAGATATGCAGAGAATTAGAGGGATTTTAGGGATTAATTTAAATTATGTAGAACTTTTAGATATAGATATACGGAAAATTAGAGAGATTTTAGGGATTAATTTAAATTATGTAGAACTTTTAGATATAGATATGCAGAGAATTAGAGAGATTTTAGGGATTAATTTAAATTCTGTAGAACTCTTAGATATAGTACAGATAAAATAATCTTTTCATAAATAAATATAATAATATAACTCAAGTTAATATATTATATTTTTTATCAGTAAAAAAGGAGGGAGTGACACCTCAGCTCCATCGTTACTGTTTTATATTATATATAGATATGTAGAGAATTAGAGAGATTTTAGGGATTAATTTAAATTCTGTAGAACTCTTAGATATAATACGGATAAAATAATCTTTTTATAAATAAATATAATAATATAACTGAAGTTAATATATTATATTTTTTATCAGTAAAAAAGGAGGAAGTGACACATCAGCTCCATCGTTACTGTTTTATATAGAATATAGATATGCAGAGAATTAGGGGAATTTTAAAGATTAATTTAAATTATGTAGAACTTTTAGATATAGATATGCAGGGAATTAGAGATATTTTAGGGATTAATTTAAATTATATATAACTTTTAGATATAGATATGCAGAGAATTAGAGAGATTTTAGGGATTAATTTAAATTATGTAGATCTCTTAGATATAGTACATATAAAATAATCTTTTTATAAATAAATATAATAATATAACTAAAGTTAATATATTATATTTTTTATCAGTAAAAAAGGAGGAAGTGACACCTCAGCTCCATCGTTACTGTTTTATATTATATATAGATATGCAGAGAATTAGAGAGATTTTAGGGAGTAATTTTAATTATGTAGAACTTTTAGATATAGATATGGAGGGAATTAGAGATATTTTAGGGATTAATTTAAATTATGTATAACTTTTAGATATAGATATGCAGAGAATTAGAGAGATTTTAGGGATTAATTTAAATTATGTAGATCTCTTAGATATATTACAGATAAAATAATCTTTTTACAAATAAATATAATAATATAACTAAAGTTAATATATTATATTTTATATTATATTTTTTATCAGTAAAAAAGGAGGAAGTGACACCTCAGCTCCATCGTTACTGTTTTATATTATATATAGATTAATTTGATTATAATTTTATTTTTGTTAAATTTGTATGTTGTAAATTTTATTTTGTTTAATTATAGTTAAATTTAGTTGTTGTAAATTTTATTTTGTTTAGTTTAGTTTTGTTAAATTTGTATGTTGTAAATTTTATTTTGTTAATTATAGGTAAATTTAGTTGTTGTAAATTTTTTTTGTTTCATTTAATTTAGTTTAAATTTTTATGTTGTAAATTTGATAATGTTAATTATAGGTAAATTTATTTGTTGTAAATTTTATTTTGTTTAATTTAAGTTTGTTTAAATTTTTATGTTGTAAATTTTATAATGTTAATTATAGGTAAGTTTAGTTGTTGTAAATTTTATTTTGTTTAATTTAATTTAGTTTAAATTTTTATTTTGTAAATTGTATAATGTTAATTATAGGTAAATTTAGTTGTTGTAAATTTTATTAATTTAATTTAGTTTAAATTTTTATGTGTAGACGGAGCGGAAGACTGTGGCGGGAAAATCTATCTCGTCAGCAGCTAGGCATCTAGATATGGAGGAGGATGAGGATACACCACGTCATACGATACGGCGTGGTATTGATGTATCGGGACGTAGACGGAGAGGGATTGGAACGCAGCAGGTGCGGACGACTTCGATAGAGCAGGCTGTGTTGGACAGTCCGAGTTTGGGGGGGGAGGAGGCGGATGATTTGGGAGACCGAGATCCTCGTCTTCACCTTGTGGATGAGTATTTTCAAGAGAAAGCCGAGGCACAGCGACGACCGGGATCTGATGGTAATGATGATGTGCAGCCGACCCAGGGCTCGAGCACACAGCGCAGGGATGGTCGCTGCTAGTACATGTATTATTTATAGTTTTAGTATTATTTAGTATAGTATTATTTAAAATTTTAGTATTATTTATAGTATAATATTGTAGTATAATATTATTTATAATTTTAGTATTATTTAAAATTGGGTGTTGTTATTTCCATCCCCAATTTTCCACCCTTAGCCCCCTAAAATGACGAAAATGCCTTTTCAGGTGTTAGGGTGGGAATCAGATTTTTTTTTTTTTGCTTTTCCGACACGCGAGCGTGAGGCAATCACGTCTCACCACGTGGTGCGATGTGATAGCCACACGCACCACCATGTGGTGAGGTGTGATAGCCACACGCCTCACCATATGGTGAGAAGTGAGGCGATCACGCCTCACCATATGGTGAGGCGTGTGGCTATCACGCCTCAACACGTGGTGAGACGTGATTGTCGCACGCCCCACGCTCCTGGTGATTTTTTTTTACAAAAAATACAATTTAAACACATAGCAATCATATAAGTTGATAAATAAATTAAATTAAAATACATAACAATCATATAAGTTGATAAATAAATTAAATTTAAACACCTAATAATAATGTAAGTTGATGAATAAATTAAATTAAAACATGTAGCAATCATATAAGTTGATAAATAAATATTGTCAATTAAAACACATAAATTCATATATATCAATGTAATATATTCCAAGCAGCTCTCTTGTGAGCATAAATATTGTCCAAGTGACGAACACTCGGATCATGATATTTATGCCATTGGACGGGAATGGGAGGGACTGGAAATCCAGTTTTTAAATAAAGATGTATGTAGTGTTCATAACTTCTCAAATGACAAATGACAATCTCTCGCTCCGATGGTCTTCCATCGTCTGAACGCATCAGCAGTATAGTACAACATCCTAATCGTGGCTCAGTAAAAAGGAATATCGCTGCATTCAAAATAGATGCAACAACATATAAGTCATCCGGACTCACCATCCAGTGGGACTCACCACACCCCGCTCCTGTCCATCTAATACGCGTGAGTGCACCATCTACTCGGTTCCAGAAATCTGCTTCTATAAGTGTTCTTACCAGCTTCCACTCCTCTTGATTATTTGTGATGGCATCGGCTAAAACACGAAATCCATATTTACTATCTGATACAACATCTAGGTATCCAGTAATATATGGTACAATGAGTCCCTAGACCCTATGTAAATGCTGGTATCCGCTGATATCCGCATTAAATCCGACTACAAATATGAATATATGAATTTCGTCAGTGATAATATATTTATTTTAAGATGAACTTATTTATTACGAAAATAATAAATACCCAACATCTCATTGTTATGTACAAGGACGATGAGCTTCGGCCTCGACTACGACTACTCCTCAAAGTAGAAGACTGAGCACGACCACGTGCACCCTGACTATACTCCTATGCACTCGAATTGTGCTTCATAGATGAACTCCCCTTTGGTCTATCCCTAACTATATCTTAGACCTCAAGTTCTTTGTAACTGCCTTGATTTGGGTTAATTTGATCATGGATGTAGACAGATATGCTACGCACCATTGCAGGATCTAACTTGTCAACCTTTTCCACAAGAGAGTGAAAAAACAGGTGATCCTCGGTCCCATCGCCAAATAGGGGAGCAGTAGCTGGTATGTCACTCAAACCATCAAAAGTAAGAGTTCTCCAAAATGGATGGATGCGTTCCACACTAACCGGCGTATTCGAATAAATGTGTTTTTTTAATTTCACATGCACAAGGAATATCATAAGTTATGGGCAACACACACCCGCAATCGGTAAACATATCCACACGCAATCCACGCATACACACCATCTCATCATATAGTAGACGCAAACAGTAATGTGAAACATGTAAGTCGAGGTAACTGAAAGAAAATCCGCAGTGAGACACCACAGATCTTCATCTCGAGTCCTCAAGTGAGTATCTGGTTATATACAATAAAACATTACAAAACTAATTTATTACAATTAAAAAGATTAAATTTAATAACAGAAAAAACGTCCTACTTGATCGCATCAATCTCAGCCTCAATGTCTTTGTGCACCTTCGCCCACACTGTATCGTGTGCTCCGGTAGATGAATTCAACAACTGGTTCAACTGTGCATGTGCACTCTCTACTCGACATGTTGATGTGTTTCCTAAGTGCAACATATTATTCGTCCATGCTCGACAGAACTTCTCCTTATGCACTAGCCATGTGGTCTCCACATACTATATCACACGAGGCCATTTGGCAGTAGTATTCTTCATGATTCTCACTGCCTCCTCATATTCGACTACTGTTGGCGCTTCAATTATATTTTTTCATTTGCTATTCTTAAAAATTTCTCCAAAATCCTTCATTTCAATCAATTACCTACTTTATCCTCCATATCTTTATTAATATGCCAATACACAACAAATGATGAATTTCTGGAAAAACCACACTAACCGGTCTCATCAATCCTAACTCTCGGTCAGTAGCAATGGCTGCCGGATGAACATCACCTCCGAGCAAAAGCCTCAATTTTCCTAAAACCCACATATAACTACCCTTAGTCTCATCCTTCATAATTGCATTGGCAATCAAGAAGTTCTTGTTAGAAGGCGTCATTCCAATGATCTCAAAAAATGGTACTTTATACTTGTTTGTTTTATATGTTGAATCTATGACAACAAACAAGTAGTAGGATCGGAACAAGGTGATCGAAGTAGGATGTGCCACAAAGAGGTGAGTCACAACATTGCTATCCGGATCCGCTTGCGTCTAATGTATGTAATCCATATCTATAGCAAGCCGATAAAACTGACTGATTATATCTCGACCCTCAAAACTCCCAGTCCTTATTTTTTTCCTGTAATTATACACATGTTTTTGGGTCGGGTTATCCTCAGAGTGTTTTTCTTTAATCACTGCAAAAATAGCATAAGGCTTTGCTTGAGTTGCACTCATTTGACGCACAATTTTTTTTTTTTTTTTGAACCGGGACTTAGTCCGTTCATCTGTCGATATCCCTTACGATATACAACCAATCCATGATTATGCTGTCCTCTCTCTCCAGCAACACCATTTACCACCCAACCCCCTAATTCTCCGATTTCTATAACATTCACCTAGAATTTGCAACCACAATATTTGGTTTTCGAATTCCTCCGTATAGCGTCCTCCATATCCCTATCCCTTTGGGTATTCTTTATACCACATGCACTTTTAACCAATATCCATTTTAATTTACCTCCGGTCTTGTGAGAAGCTATAGTTAACTCGAAGCCAAGACGAATCGCCGTCTGTTTTGCCCGTTTAACAGCTTCCTAGTATGTTTTAAATGTCTATAGAGGACAAATTTCCCCACTGTAATCGACACCGTCACCTCCAAAATCTTCTAATGGAACCTGCAAATGTTAACTAACGAACATTAGATTCCATTACGAGCAAATTCGCCAATATTTCGAGTCTATATCCTAAAATTCCTAAAATTCGATTTTCTAGGTACGAGGCATGTGCATATTGCGCCCCACCTAGTGGTAGGGCATGTGAACATTGCGCCCCACCTGTAGGTGGGGTGTATGAACATCACGCCCCACCACTAGGTGGGCGTGATGTTCAAACGTCACGTAACCCGACAGCCACTTTTGTCCAAAAATTTTAAAACGTGCTCAAAAAATTTTAAATGGAAATATACATCGACTTCAACAGATTGGTCGTTCTCGTCTCTTCCCGGGGATGACGGATTGCTCTCCATTACACATTTAATCAAGGATTTCGAAAAGAATTGAGTTTGAGAGAGTTTAGGGTTTTTCAAATTTATGGTAATGAGCAGTATCGTCTTTTTCTGGAAGCTGATGGTGGGAAATTGGGGCTGGATATAGCAATCCACTTTTTTTATTGATTAAAAAATATTATTTTTAATTCTATTGATTTATAATAAAACGAATTGGCTTCCCAATTAATTATCCTCTTTCCGCATGTTATTTTTGTCTAAGCACTACTCCCTCCTTCTCTTATGGTTCTTTTTCAAGATCTCTGTTTTTGTTTTTTGTTTTTCTTCTTCCATTGTTGTTTGGTGATTCAGATTTCTAGTGCTGAGATAAATTTTTCAGAGTAAATCTTTTTAGGTAAGATTTTTTGGTTTTTTTCTTTTATTTGACTTGAAATTAGGTTTTTTTGGTAATGTAAAGTCCCTAACGTTTTTCTCGGTGAACTGTTTAGTCCCTAATGTTTTTCTCGATGAACTGTTTAGTCTCTGCCGTTAGACTCTCATGAAGATTCTGTTAGTCAATTTGGATTTGCGTTCTTATTTTCCTTTATTTTCCTTTCCTTTAAACTCGAATGCATCTGAAATCAACTTTAAGTGTTCTTTTTCTTGATTTTCTTCTTAATCGTTCAAATTCGTAAGCATTGAGTCTGTTCTTTTTCTTGTTCTCCATACAAATAGCTTCTTCTTCTAAATTGGATTTCCTCTTCTGAAGTTTGAAGGTAAATAGTAAGGGGTAATTTAGTCATTTCCAAAGTCATAAACGGTAAAAAATCTAACAAACAGATGGAGGACTAAACAGTTCACTGAGAAAAAGGTTAGGGACCTTACCATGTGTTTTTAAAAATACAAGGACTAAACAGTGTATTTTGTCAAAATATAAGAACTAATAAATTAATTATCTTTTTTTTTTGTACGCTTTCTGATTTATCCTATCTTGCAGCTGGGACTATTGTTGTATACGTTTGGTTGGTGTTCTTCGATTATCCACATTCTTTGTCAAAATTCTATCTGGTCAATTTGTTATCCTTTTGTTTATTTAATCTGCATTTTTTAGTTCCATTTTGTTTTATTGCTTATAATTCCTTATTTAATTTATTTGTTATGAATTTGCTATTTATTTGTGTATTCTTTCATTAGTACAGAAATGACATTTAGCCACGATTTATTGGTGATGGTTTTAATATAGAATCAATGCTAAAGGTCATTGGAGTCGGTTGTTACCGACTCCAATAACGCCTTATTGGTGACGGTTAAGGCAACTAACCGTCGCCAAATGTCCTACTTATTTAACGCCGGTATTTTTGTGGGTTATTGGCGTCGGTTGTTTCAAATAACTGACGCTAATGACCCTAATTATTGGACTCAGTTGACGTTAAGCCGTGCCAATTAGGGTCATTAGCGTCGGTTTGGCAAGTAATCGACCCCAATTAGGGTCATTGGCGTCGGTTTGGCAAGTAACCGACCCCAATTAAGGGGTCATTGGTCAATTAGGGAGGCCTGATTAAAATGTGGAGGGATTTAATTGACGAAAATAAAAACATACATGGCCAAATTAGAAGTTGAGTAAACAAACAACCTCTCAAAATGTTAACAACTAAATCTGCGAAATATAAGTTATTTACAAAAAAAGGACTAAATTATTTACTATACAGTTACAAACAACTTGCAAATGTGTACGAAATTGTTTAAGTTTATCAATAAATTTAGTTGAAAGATCTGATATAACAGTCAAATAATGGACAAACTAGCATAATCAATTTGTTTGGTAAGGGTAAAATTAAAATTGATAGACATATTACGGGATAACTTTCATCATTTGTACGCTAAGATGAAATATATATGATGTCCTTCAATCTTCAAAATAGATTAGATAGGTTAATCTGTAGTCACCTGACGAGAATCAACAAACAGTCAGAAAGGGCTGGTATACGGCATGTCCTTTCTTTGATGCTTAAGTTAGTATTTTACTAAAAAAAAAAGAGCAAGAGTTGAAAGCAGAGTGAAGGCATATGTGATCATGTACCTTGTGATTCTTTAACTTTCTAAGTGTTGACATCTGATTGGCTTATACTATGCATGCTTTTGTGCATGTCTCCTCTTTACCATAAATTACAGGTGTTTCTTAGGGATTAGGAGTGTATCTTTGGAACCCGATCTTGTAATTGGAACATGTGTCCTTGGTGTTATGTTTTTTTTTTTGCCTAAAGCTCATTATTGATCCACGTGTCCCGATGGTTATATTTCTTTATCGTAAATTACGACGCTTCTTAGGGATTATGAATGTATTTTTGGAATCCGGTCTTGTATGGTCATATTTTTGTAGGCTTAATGCTCCTCCGCCCCCTTAACTTGTCCAAATTGGTCATTTTACCCTTCCAACTCATTGAATGTCTTATTTACCCCCTTAACTCCATAAAAATGGTATTTCTCACCCCCTTAACTTGTTCAAATTTGTCATTTTACCCCTCCCCAAGTCATCGAATGTCCTATTTACCCCCTTAACTCCATAAAAGTGGTATTTTTTACATCTTTATAGTGCAAAATTAATAGGACTTATTCAAATAAGTTTCAAAATATATTTAATACCACTTTTGTGGAGTTAATGAGGTAAATAAGAGATTCTATGAGTTGAGCGGGTAACTGGACAAGTTGAGGGTGTGAGAAATACCACATTTATGGAGTTAATAGGGGTAAATAGGACATTTGATGAGTATATATATAAAGCTCCTTATTGATCCATACTGAATGTCCATCTTTTTTGTTACAAGGAATAAATGCCCATTAAAGGAGAAAGTGATCCTTTCACCATCCATTTTTTGTGGTCATGTTTTAATTTTTATAACTATAAATTCCATTAAAGGAGAAGCACAAAACTAAGAATTCTCTTGTTTGAATCTTCAAAGAAGTATACTTATGGAAAAGGAGACTATTCCTATCCTTGTAACGCCGGAACAAAGGTAAGGTACTAATTAAAAAAACTTAATATTCTAGTTTTACTCAACTAGTAATTTCTTTTAATTTCAGATTAGCCGGAAAAGTAGCAATTATAACAGGAGGAGCAAGCGGGATAGGAGCCAGCACGGTTCAACTTTTCCACGAAAATGGAGCCAAAGTTGTTATTGCTGATATTCAAGATGCCCTTGGCCGAGCCCTTGCGCAAAAGCTCGGCCAAAACGCCATTTACATCCACTGCGATGTTAGCAAAGAAGAAGAAATCAGGAGTCTCGTAGATCAAACGGTTAACAAGTACGGGAAGCTAGACATTATGTACAACAATGCAGGTAAGAGTGATAATTTTTGACACGATTACTAAGAGTCAACTCTTGTTTAACACTATTGACAGGAGTCAACTAGTATATGCCTGTTTATATGTGTCCCGAAAAGTATTTGATCCAAAAGGTTAGTCGATAGGTAAGCTATAAAAATTAAATTTTGTTATTATATCAGACACACTTTTGCATCCTAATTGCCTTTAGAGCTTGAAATACCATGTCAAGAAACCATTTAATCGAAAAATTTATTATTAGCTCGAATGTAACGCTTATCATGTTTGTTGCAATTATATTATAGGGATGAAATTCAACTTCGTTGTTAATATTTTTGGAAAACATAGATTTACCTTTAATGTACGAAATGGTAAAGAAACTTATCCCTAGCATTTCTAAGCAATACTTCTTAAAAAAACAAACATAAATTAAATTATACCCAAATATTTGGTTTCATGTGACGTATTTAATTGTTCACATTTTGATAGGTTGTTTGTAAGTGTGTTATTAACATAATAAACATTTTAGATATAATTAATATTTAACAACTTCGATATGGTAGTCAAATAACCGTTAAACCCGTTATTTTTCTTTTTAAGAATTGGTAGGAATTTTTTTATATTTCATACTTTCTTAATATAAAACAAATTTGGCATAATGCATTGTTGCCCCCTTGTTAGCACAAAATTTCAACTACTCCTGAAACTTTCAAAAGTTACATATGATTACATATTCTTATTCAATTGCATATTTGATAACCTCTTAGATTTTCGATAAGTTCATATTTTTATCAAATTGCATTCAATAATCTAAAACTTCAAAAGTCCTATGAACTTTCAAAAGTTTCTAATAATTTATCTCATAGTTGTTAGAATCGTACGAGTCGCGAGTCCACTCGTACGATTCGATTCGTTTCATGAAGAATTTGAGTCGTATCTATGGCACGACTCGGAAACTTCATGAATCAGACGAGTCACCACCGATTCGGCCGATTCACCAAGTCACCCGATTCGGTCAATTTAGACCACCATGTAAAAAAAATCAATTTTTAACAACTAAAAAACGTATATCAGAAGCCGTTTCGAAGAAGATGACTATTTACTTTACAAAACAAGAAAACATATAGAAGTTATGAAATACGATTAGTTTCAATTAGACGACTCTTCACTTTACAAATCTCAAAACCTTCCCTCTTCTTTTCTGTTTATTTGTTATTATCTTCTTCTACTCTCTATTATCTCTATTTTTTTATTTTCTGTCTGTCTCTATTTTCTTTTCTAACTTGATATTTGCATTTTGGGCTAATATTTAAAGTTAAATATGGTTAATATTTTATTTTTTTATAGCATTTTGAATTTGATCTGAATCTTATGATCCGATTCGATTAACGAGTCCCGATTCGCAAAATGAGATTTCGAGTAACTAGTCGAATCTCGATTTAACAACTATGATTTATCTATTTGACACATACGGACTACTTTGACACGTGAGAGTATCTCCCATTTGGACCTTATTAGAGCACCTCTAATGGGTGTTACAAGCTTATTGCTTGTAACACCCAACCAATAGAGGAGCTGTGTTTTCTTTATTACAAGTTGTTGGGTGTTACTAACAGTAGTAACATGAAGTAAAAAGTGCATGGAAAATGAAATTTATTGTTTATATTGGAGCTTGAGATACACCGAAAAATGAGAAGCCTCTAAAAGAGAGAATGTATTCCAAACTCTGTATTTAGAGAGTCTCTTTGTGGAAGAATCGTGAAACAAAGTGGGAGACAAAGTCTGTCATCCATTATTAAATACATAAAATTTCTTTTCATTATTTTTTTTTATATATACACAAATCTTGTTATTTTAATTCTAAAACCATTATTGTTTTTAATTTATCCATTTGGCAGCTCATACACTTACCCCGTGTTGCAACCAGTATTGTTGCTCTTACATCATATAAATCCTAATTTTTTCACCTCTAAATTAAATGCAGGAATAGTAGATCGTCCATTCACAAGGTTCATAGAGAGCAAAAAATCAGACTTAGATCGCCTAATAAGCATAAACTTAATTGGTGCAATCCTCGGAGCCAAACATGCAGCAAGAGTCATGATTCCACAGCAGAAAGCCTGCATATTATTCACAACAAGTGCTTGCACAGCAATAGGAGGACTCGGAACTCAATCATATGCCCTAACTAAACATGGAATTTGGGGATTATCAAAAAGCTTAGCATCAGAATTATCCCCAAATGGAATTAGGGTTAATTGCATTTCACCCTTTGGAATTGCAACCCCTGTAGCTGGAATAACTGTCCCTAGATTTATATCAGATTTTGCTTTGAGTTTTACTGGTAATCTCAAGGGACAGATTTTGAAGACAGAAGATATTGCTAAAGCTGCTCTTTATCTTGCTAGTGACGAAGCTAATCATGTTAGTGGTCTTAATCTTGTTGTTGATGGTGGGTTTAGTGTTGTTAATCCTAGTTTTGTTAATCTTTTTGCTAGTTCGATGAGGAGTATTTATTTCATCCAAAGGGTTGTTAAGTTGTATGGAACTCCATTGATTGCTTCATTTATGTTGGGTTGTTTGGTGGTTTTGATTTCCATGTCATCGTTTATGATGATATGAAACAATGTAAATGAAGTTATTCGGCTAAAAAAGCCACCCAATAATGAGAAATTTTAAAGTATTTTTTGGAACATTATATCATATCAATCAATTGATATTTGTAGTTTCACAGTAATCATCCGATATGAAGTAATTAATTTTCTTAAAGATGCGAATGGTACTTTATAATCTCGTGGATTGATATCGACCCTCTGTCCATGTATCTGTATGGTGAAGGAAGGAGAGTCATTCAGAGCAAGCCGCCCGACATCATAAAGGCCTCAAGGTCTTAGTGTTAATTGAGAATTGAAAGGAGATAATAATCTGTATATTATATTTGCTTGATTTGTGTTACAGTATATTTGTGTATAAATAGTAAAGAGATGCTAGCCCTAATTAGTTACAGAGAGACCTAATTAGACTAGACTTGTGAGAGATGTATTCTAAGTGTACTAGGAAAGGTAAGGATAAGTGCAACCGTGTGCTGTATGGATATATACGGTTAAATACAAAGTATATCACTAATACCCCCCTTAAGCCGAGGACGAGAGCAAAGCGTGAGTCGTTGGCGAAGTATGTTGAACCGCGAACTGGAAAGTGGTTTGGTAAGTATATCGGCGACTTGATCCTCGGTAGGAATGAAGTGAACTGATAAAAATCCGGAGGCCACTTGTTCTCGAACGAAGTGATAATCAAGTTCAATGTGTTTGGTGCGAGCATGAAATACTGGGTTAACAGTGAGATAAATTGCACCGACATTGTCACACCATAATCGAACCGGTCGCGGGATTGGGATGCGAAGCTCAAGCAGAAGGGATTTGATCCAAAGAAGTTCGGCAGTGGCATTTGCAACAGCTTTGTATTCACTTTCGGTGGATGATCGTGCAATGGTTGGTTGTTTGCGAGTGTTCCATGAGATGAGGCTTTTGCCTAAGAAGATGCAGAAGGCTCCCGTGGAGCGACGATCATCGGGGCAGCCACCCCAATCATTGTCTGAATAACAGTGAATAGCTGTGATTGGTGAACTAGAGAATTTGATACCGCAGTCCTGAGATCCGTGAATGTATCGTAGTACTCGTTTGACTCCTTTCCAATGTTTGTCTGTTGGACAATGTAGGAATTGACATAGCTTATTGATGGAGAAGGCTATGTCAGGACGAGTGAGAGTGAGGTACTGTAGAGCTCCAACGATGCTCCTGTATTCTTCTCCGGATTGTAGACGAGTTCCTTGTTCACGAGATAGGTTGGGAGTTGTGGCCATGGGTGTGGAACAGGGCTTGCAATCGAGCATGTTGACTTTGGCAAGGATATCGCGAGCATATTTGGTTTGGGAAAGATGAAAACCATCTGCAGAATACACAATTTCAAGGCCAAGAAAATAGGAAGCACGCCCTAGATTCCGTATTGGGAATTCCTGTTCAATCTGTAATATAGTTTTCTGAATCAAAGATGGATTAGTGCCAGTAACCAATATGTCATCGACATAACACAGGATGAATGTTTTGTCATGTGAAGTGTGATTGATAAACAGAGAGTTGTCAGCTCCAGACATAGTAAAACCAATGTTACCCAAAAACGTTTTGAGACGCAAGAACCATTCTCGAGGTGCTTGTTTGAGACCGTATAGGGATTTACGGAGTAAACACACATCATTTGGTCTGTCTTTATCACGGAATCCTTGTGGCTGTTCCATATAAATGGTTTCTGTCAGATTGCCATGAAGGAAGGCATTGGACACATCCAATTAGTTAATGGTCCAGTTGTGAGCAGCTGCAAGGGCAAAGACAAGACGAACAGTGGTGGCTTTAACAACAGGACTAAAAGTTTCCTTATAGTCCAGGCCAGATTGTTGGCTGAATCCTCTAGCCACAAGTCGCGCCTTGTGACGTTCAACGGTTCCATCTGCTTTTAACTTCGTGCGGAACAGCCATCGTGAGGTGATGATATTTCTGTCTTTTGGACGCGGAACCAGATCCCAAGTGCGATTGGTGATTAATGCATGTATTTCGGATGCCATAGCATCCTGCCATTCTGCTTTTTGATTAGCAGACGTAAAACAACTGGGAGTAAAATTTGCAGATGAGACAGTAGTTTAAAGAGCCATAAATTTTCCTCTAGATTGAAGCGAGGAAAGCCGAATTTGCATTGGATGACGTCGGACAGGTTCCGAGGTTCCCGGGGCAGTGCATAAATTTGTAGGAGAGGAAGAAGAGAGTGATGTCGTGATCTGAAGTTGTGGGCTGGAATTTTGTGCTGATGAGATTGCAGAGGAGAGGATATTAATTGGTGAAATGGGTTCAGGGATAGGCTGAATGTTATTTGATGAGGAAATAGGCATGGTGAGGTGATGATGAGAGTTTGATGAGGTGTCTGGCGGGTTAAGGAATGGTGATTGGTGAGTGGCGTGATCAGGAGAAGAAGTGGAGGGAGATTTAGTGGCTGTCAGCTGGGGTGGTGATGAGGGCGTGATTGTGGGAGAGTGGGAGAGGTGGTTATTGGGTAGTGTTGTGATAGTGGGAACCAAATCAGGAAAGGTAGATGAGGGATTTGTTGTGGGAGTTAAGGTGGAATTTATGTCAGCAGGTAAATTTGTATTGGTAGATTTGTGGTGATGTGCAGGAATTGAATTAAGTGGTATTGATGAATGCAAAGAGATGTTACCTGGATAAGGCCCGAGTAGAGACGGAACCGAGACAACAGCATTTGTGACAGGAGAGGCGGATTCCGGTGTATGCACAGTTGTCGAGGCAGCTTGAAGAGGAAAAAGATTCTCACGAAACACAGTGTGTTTGCAAATATAAATGCGATTGGAGTTGAGATCAAGACAAAGGTGACCATTGTGATTGGGGGAGTCCCCGAGATAAACACATAAGCGAGATCGAAAGTCAAACTTATGTTTATTATATGGATGAAGTAAAGGCAAAATACCACATCCAAAGACACGTAATTTTGAGAAATCCGGTGTTTTGTTGAATGCTTTGGTGAATGGAGACACAGACCCAAGGACTAAAGTGGGTAGAAGATTAATTAAGTAAACATTGTGTATGACGACATAGTTCCAAAATTTTAAAGGTAGTGAAGCATGAGCTAAAAGCGTTAAAGCTGTGTCAACAACGTGCCGAATTTTCCGTTCAGAAATACCGTTTTGTTCATGAGTATGAGGACACGCTAATTTATGCAAAATTCCTTCTTTAGCAAAAAAAGATTTGAGTTTTTGGAATTCACCACCAAAGTCTGAGTAAAAGTTCTTAACCCTAGCCTTATATTGACGAACAATCATTGCATAGAATTCAAGAAATAGGGAATAAACATCACTCTTATTTTTCAAACAATAGATCCAACTAAAACGAGTAAATTCATCAATGAAGATAACAAAATAACGATGTCCAAAATTTGATAAAATAGGGGAGGGTCCCCACACATCTGAATGTATAGATTCAAACATGTAAGTACTTGAACGAATAACAGAATTTAAATGCGATTTGGATAGTTTGCCCATTGGACAAGAAGAACACGCCTGAGTACTCTTGGATGAAGGAAGCTGATGTTGACGAATGATCTGAGATGCAGTTTGTGAATGACAGTGACCAAAACGAGCATGCCATTGTGCAAACGGAATCCGTTCTCCAACTAAAGCTTGCTTCAAAGCAGGAGGCATGATGTACAGTCCGTCTCTACTCGGTCCTCGCAAGAGGATTTCCTTGTTGGCCTGGTCCTTGATAAGAAAATAAGATGGCCAAAATTCAAAATAACATGAGTTGTCACGTGAGAATTGTTGAACAGAAATCAAGGATTTAGTTAAACGAGGCACAAGTAAAACATCTTTAAGATTGAAGTTGTGGAGAGAAGAAGACCCCATGTGGGATATAGGCAAACCTTGTCCGTTACCAAACCGAATATTATCATGACCCTGGAATGGAATCATATTTCGAATCTGTTGAGCATCATTGGTCATATGGTGAGTGGCTCCGGTATCAGGGTACCATGGCTGTTCCTGACCCATTCCATCATCCAAGGGAGGATTTCCCTGATAGTCCATACATGTGATGTGTGCCTGAGGACGAGAAGCTCTGTTTGGTGGCGCCCCATGCTGAAGTGTCCCCCGATTTTTCTTCTGAGGACATTTGTCAACCCAGTGTCGAGTATCATTACATATGAAGTAGTGTCCCCGCTTGCGTTTAGATTTGAGCATGGAGGCAGAAGAATCTATTTTGACAGTGAAGTTCGCCATGGGAGATGGATCAGCACTGTGCTGAAGTAGTTCTTCTCTGATCAGTTCATCATATAACTCATACCAGTGAACAGGTTCTCCACGTCTGACATTGAGAGCCGTTAAGACGGAGTGATACTCCTTGCCAATGTTTTTGTAAATGGTGGCAATTAACTGGGTGATAGACGATGGACTGCCGGCTGATGTAAGTTCATCGGCAAGAGCTTTGATTTTCTGAAGATACGCGGAGACACTCATATCATGGCGTTGAAGTGAATTAAGCTCAAGAGTGAGTTGAATACGTCTGTTTTCTGAGACGGCACCATAGGTGCATTCTAATGCATACCAGACCGCACGAGCAGAGGTGAGATTGAAAACGGTGGAGACGACCTCCTCACTAAGAGAGGCCAAGATAGTGGCACGAGCAATACGGTCACGCTGTTCCCAGTTAACATAGGCCGGATTGAGCATGAAATCAGCGGACTGAGTTGGATTTGCACCAGCAAACCGAGGAACATATTTAGGAGGTGAGGGAATTGCACCAGTGCAATTTTCATCGAAGACCCTCATTGCATCAAGGGTGGCCACAAGGTAAGTATGCCAAGTTCGATAGTTACGAGATGTCAGTTTGACACTCATGACAGGGATTGATGTTAAGGATGATGTGGGATAAGAAAGCTGACTTGCAGGAGGTACAGAATCAGTATAGGTACCAATTGGGGGAGGGAATGGTGGTTCATGGGTTGTATGAGAAGGGAGATGAGGCTGGAATGGCTGGTAGCCACCCCTGGAGGTAGGAGGAAGCATTTGGTGATGATTTTGCGGGATTGGAGCAGGTCCATGTTGATGAGGAAGGCCAAAATTATTACTGGTTGGAAGAGAGGAGAAAGGAACAGGTGCACCGATGATATTTTGGGGTGGAAGATAAGATGAAGAATAATCGTATGGGACATACGGGAATTGAAGCAAACTTTGATTTTGGGCAGGAAACAAATACGAATCAGTTACGGATTGTATCGGTGCAGTCGAAGGTGGTAGTGCAGTGGTGGCTGCCGGAATTGACTGAACCAGACCAGACATGGGGTGAGATAGGAAGGAGGATGTTGTATCAGTAATAAGAGTAAATTGGGTATCTGTTTGCATAGACGATAGGGAAAGAGAGGCCGTGGGATTCTGAAGGGAAGCAGCCGGAATTGAGTTAGAGGGGGCAGCGGAATTATGAGGCGGGGAGGCGGAAGAGGAGGGACTTGCAGTGGCGACTGATACCATGTTAATTGAGAATTGAAAGGAGATAATAATCTGTATATTATATTTGCTTGATTTGTGTTACAGTATACTTGTGTATAAATAGTAAAGAGATGCTAGCCCTAATTAGTTACAGAGAGACCTAATTAGACTAGACTTGTGAGAGATGTATTCTAAGTGTACTAGGAAAGGTAAGGATAAGTGCAACTGTGTGCTGTATGGATATATACGGTTAAATACAAAGTATATCACTAATACTTAGGTCCAGTGAAACGAGAACATCTGACAATGCGCTTGCTATGTGATAGGGTGCACCACATGACGTCATTATAAGGAGGTTGCAGAGCCGATAAAATATCCACATGTGTCCAATGAGTCATTAGGGCACATTCTCAGGATTATGTCAGTTACCCCTCGTAGCTACAATATAAGGAGAAGGTGAGCAATCAATCTACCAGAAGTATGTAAACATGACAGTACAAATATTTCTATTATCTTCAACTTTTGCTAATTTAAGCGTCAGAGTGGGTTCTTCGCACACTTACCACTCTATGATGTGATGTTACCTCTTCATGTTACTCAAGGAGGTTGTAGAAGATTGCACATATTACACAACATCATTGGTATAGTGAGCGTGGATGAACACGTCTTCCAAATGAGCAATGTTTCTGATTACTAACTTGGCTCAAGGAGCATCGACTAGTCGACCTCCATAGCCTATAATCCAAGAAGAAGGGGTGACATAATCTCAACCAGGTTCTGGACGAGCCAGGGGCGGATGTAGGGGGGGTGAAAGGGGCATTTGCCCCCCCCCCCCCTTTCATCCCATTAAAAAAAAATTTAAATCCAAAAATAAGGGTTAAAGTGCAAAAATACCCGTTAGGAGCAATTTTATCCCTAATGTTGGAAGCCAGGAGCAATTTTACCCCTAACGTTGATAAATTGGGTCAATTTGAGAAATAATTCATCAAACTGTCTTCTCAGTCATGAATAATAGTGTCTGAAATTGATCCAACTTATCAATATTAGAGGTAAAATTTGTGCAAAATTACAAAATTGATATGCAATTGGTGCAAAATAAAGAAAAATGACTGTATTTATAATAGTGTCTGAAATTGATCCAATTTATCAACGTTAGGGATAAAATTGCTTTTGGCTACGAACATTAGGGGTAAAATTGCACCATTTTATAGATGTTAGGGGTAAAATTGCACCTGACCCAAAACGTTAGGGATATTTGATGCGTAACAACCCGAGAATCCCGGAAATGGATGATTACGAGTCGGAAACATTATAATTTACGTTTTTTATCAAAAAGAATCATGAAAATAATACATGACAATTGAACGATTTTTCATTTTTCGTCAACAAAAATTGAACAATTTTGCATTTTTTGACATAAAAAATTGAACAATTTTACATTTTTTGTCTAAAAATTGTTTACGTAGAATTTTGTCCCCGCTCCTTCAAATCCTAGATTCGCCACTGGGACGAGCCTATGAAATGTGGGGATTATCCCCAAGCTTAGCATCTGAATTATCACAAAATGGGAATTAGAGTTAATTACTAAAGCTGGATGAGAAGTTTTTATTTCATCCAAAGGTTTGTTAAGTTATATGGAACTCCATTAATTGCTTCATTTATGTTGGCTTGTTTGGTGGTTTTAATTTCCATCTTGTCAACATTTATGATGGGATGAGGCAATGGAAATGAAGTTAGTAAGCTGGAAAGCCACCCAATAATGAGAACTTCTAAAATTACCTTTGAGAGTGATATTTTATGAAATTATCTACACAATAATTCACATTGATATTTTTATTTGATAGTATTATTGATGAAATTATTTAGATAACTATTTTTTTATAATAACTATTAGGGAAATATATTATATTTATTGTTTTTATATTGTAATTATGGTGATTGGAATAAATTACAATATAAAAACAATAAATATAATATATTTTCCTAATAATAACCACAAGTATATAAAGCACAAGGATAGAAATGAATTATAACTTCAATAGGAGTATCTTCTAAGATTAATGTATAATTACCAAGGTTATAAAACATATTGGACACTAATTAGACGGATAGAGCCATTGAGAATTATCGTAGATTAACCGAAAATTAATTAAATTTTTATTTTTATATTTTCTTATATAAATGCAATTAAAATAGACATTATACAATCTATAAATAATAATATAAAATGATTATATATATATGTATATATTTTGCAACATATATCCTTACAAATGCGGCAAGTAAAAATAATGTCTAGTTATGAAATTTGTCGAAAACTATAAAACGATGACATTAAAATTTATCAACCATATCATGAAAACAAGTAGATTACTCAATTAAACAAAAACTATGCGACAATAATCAAAAATCAAAAATCAAAAATCAAAAATCAAAATAATAATGATATATATATATATATAGTAAAGTCTCTATGTATGAATATACTATATAGGAATAACCTCTATTTTATTATAAAAAAACTCGGTCCCAACTTGGTAATAACCTCTATGACCAAACTCTATTTAGTAATAACCTTTCCATTGTTATACAAACAGTCTGGTCCCAATTGTATTCCTATATAGAGGTTTTAATGTGTGTATATATATATATATATATATTTATTTATTTATTTATTTATTTATTTCGATTGTCGCCCATGCGGCTCCCATATGGCTAAAAAACACCTAAGAGACCTATGCGAAAAAATTCGGACCATATTTTCGATTATGAGCGTGTAGGCGGTCCAATTCTTGGACTCTGATAATATATATATATATATATTTATATATATAATAGTAACGATGGAGGTGGAGTGTCAACTCCTCCTTCTTTTTACTGATTAAAAAATAATATTTTTAATTCTATTTATTTATAATAAAGCTAATTGGCTTCCTAATTAATTATCCTCGTGGGTTGGAGCAGGCCAAGAGAGGGGGTTGTGAAGCTGAATACTGATGGCTCCTGCCTCAGTAATGGTAAGATTGATGCCGGAGGTGTTCTTAGAGATGCGGGAGGCGCCTGGCTTTCTAGGTTTACCCAGAATTTGGGGTTGGGTTCTTCTTTTTCTGCGGAGCTCTGGGGCATTCTCTCTGGTATCCAGCTTGCTAAAAGGCTGGGTGTGAAGAGGCTTTCTGTGGAGTCAGATAACATGGAGGCCATCAAAATTATTTCGGATAATCATGCCTTGGGTCTTCATAGCCGCAACCTTATCAGAGCAATTAAAAGGCTTAGCTCCTCCTTTGAGATCTTAGAGTTCAGTCACATTTTCAGAGAGCAGTACCGTGTTGCGGATCACTTGGCGGCGGCTGGCCATGAGGGGGTGTTAGGTGTTTCTACCCTTACCGTTCCCCCTATTGCTCTCTCTCCTCTTCTTTTAGAGGATAGGATTAGGGTTAGCTTCCCTAGGCTAATCCCTGTGTAGTTGTTTTTTGTTTTTTCCTTTCCTTTTCTACCAAAAAAAAAAATTATCCTCTTTCACACGTTGTTATCTTTGTCTAAGCGCTACTATTTATTTATCAAAGATCCCTTCAATCTAAAATTTTATTTATTTTAATATTTACAATTTTAGTTCAAATAATATCATCAATGAGGGTAAATATGATTATAAAAACTTGAAACATTTTAATGAGAATTTTTTTAATCATTTTAAACATTTTAATGAAATAATTTTTTTATCATTATTAACATTTTAATGAGAAGATTTTAAATCATTACAAATACTTTAATGAGAATATTTGTTTATCATTATAAAATATTTTAATATTGATTAAAAAAAGGAGTAGTTGATACTCCAACTCGTTGGCTCTTCACGACAGACCAATATTTCATAAGAAATTGATTGTTGACATTGTAAGTTTTATTTGTTTTTTAATACTACTTCAGTTCAAAAAACAATTATTATCTTGTTATGAAATAATGTATATGAATAAATGTAGTTACGTGCTTTAGACATGGGCTTTAAGGAACAACTAAAAAGCAAACCCGCAAATTATCTCGATAATAAAGAAGTAGAGAAGAAGAAGTCTTTATTAATGAAGAAGAGAAGGAAATAAGAAATCAATTTACAGGAGAAGAAAATGAAAAGTGCCTAAAACCTACAGATATCTTTCCTATTTATAGAATACAACAATAAAAAAATAATTATCTGTCAATTAGCTGAATGGTAAAATACACAAACAGCACCTATATTTTAACTTACTTAACACCCCCCCCCCCCCCCGCAAACTGACAGTGATTACTTTGCTGTCTGCTGAACATTCAAAACTCCAAGTCGTGAAAGGAAAGAAGTCAGCAATGGTGAATGTAATGGTTTGGTTAAACAATCTGCTAACTGATCTGTAGTTGAAACTGGCAGCAAATGTATCACACCAGCTTGAACCTTTTCTCTCACGAAATGACAATCAATCTCGAGATGTTTTGTTCTTTCATGAAAAACCGGATTCTTAGCAATATGAACATCAGATATATCATCACAAAACAATAAGGCTGGTTGAGGATGAATAATTTGAAAGTCTTGCAAGAGATAAAACAGCCACTGAAGCTCACATGCTGTGGAAGACATGGCTCGATATTCTGCTTCAGAACTAGATCTACTAACGGTTTGTTGCTTCTTAGATTTCCAACTAATTAACGAACTGCCTAAAAAAACACAAAAACCTGTAATTGACCTTCTTGTTTCTTTACAGTTAGCCCAATCTGAATCCGTAAATGCTTGTAGTTGTAATGAAGATGCAACAGGATAAAACAAACCTTGAGCATGTTGACCCTTTAAATACCTCAAAACTTTGTGCACTAAGGCCATATGCTTTTCTGTTGGTTTATCTAAGTATTGAGATAACTGTTGAACAGCAAACGATATATCAGGCCGTGTGTTGGTTAAATAAAGTAACTTACTTACGATTTTCCTATATTCTGTGTTGTCTGATAGAGGTAAAGACTGTATACCATCCAAGCTTTCTGGTGTAATAGGAGTAGAACATGGTTTCGCTTCTAAAAAACCTGTGTCAGCCAATAAATCAAGAGTATACTTCATCTGGTTAATATGGATTCCTGACTTATTTCTCAGAATTTCAAGTCCTAAAATGAACTTCAGCTTTCCCAAGTCTTTAATTGTAAAACACTTATGTAAATGATCCTTAATGTCTTGTATAGCCTCAGTATTAGAACTAGCTATGATGATATCATCAACATAGACAGCCAATGCCATAAAATCTTGTCCAGTTCCCCTTATAAATAAAGATAGATCTGCTTGAGACTGTTTAAAACCTAACAACAACAACGCTGCCCTTAGCTTTGAGTTCCATTGTCGACTGGCTTGCTTCAAGCCATACAAAGATTTGGTTAACCTATAGAAAGCATTAGGTACATCGGTCTTCACCCCGGCAGGTAACTCCATATATATCTCCTCTTCTAATTCCCCATGGAGAAATGCATTGTTGATATCCAACTGCTGCAAATCCCATCCTTTGACAGCTGCCAAAGCCAATAATACTCTAATTGTAGATACCTTTGCCATATGAGAGAAGGTTTCATTATAATCTAAACCTTGTTGTTGTGTATATCCCTTAGCCACAAGCCTAGCCTTGTACCTCTCAATGCTACCATCACTCTTCCTCTTGATTCTAAAAACCCACTTATAACCAATAACTTTCTTCCCAATAGGCAAAGAACAAATCTCCCATGTCTGGTTAACAGCAAGAGCTGCTAACTCATCTTGCATTGCTTGTTTCCATTCTGGAGATTGAGAAGCCTGTTTGTATGTTTTAGGTTCTTCCTCTGCATACAAAGAAAATGAAAAATTCTGTTGCGAAACAGACACATTAGCATAATCAAGTACATTAGATAAAGGATGATTCACTCCCTTTTCTGGAACAGGTAAAACATTATTCTGCATCATAGCATAATGATAATCTCTAAGGTACTGAGGCTGCTTATGAACTCTACCTGATTTCCTAGGAACATTATGTGTTTTCAGTAAACCTTTTTCCTCTACTGGTACAGGCTGTATAAGATCACTAGCATCCACAGACTCAACATTGTGACTATCATAAGGAAAAACACGCTCATGAAAAATAATATTGCGAGAGACTAATACTTTATGATTATCCATATCATAGACCTTATAACCCTTCATACCTGAACTATACCCAAGAAAAATACACCTCCTAGAACGTGGATCCAATTTTGTTCTATTGCGAGTAAGAGTACTAACATAACACAAACTACCAAAAGATTTAAACATCGAATAATCAGGCACTTTCTTATGCAAAACTACATGAGGTGTTTTATTGTCAAGTAAAGGAGTGGGCATACTATTAATTATAGAGACAGCATGAAGAACAAAATAAGGCCAAAACTGATTAGGAAGATTACTTTGAAATTTCAACGAGCGTGCAACATTCATTATATGCTGATGCTTGCGCTCAACAAGCCCATTTTGCTGTGGTGTTTCAACACAACTCAACTGATGTTGAATTCCAGTTTGCATACAAAATTCTTTTAAAGCAAACTCTAGACCATTGTCAGTCCTTATACACCTTACTGTTCCTGCATACTGTACTTCTACCATTTTAACAAAAGCTTTAACTAAATCAGGTACCTCAGATTTTGTTTTAAGCATATAAACCCAAGTATACCTGGTAAAATCATCAACAATGGTCAGAAAATATCTATATCCATTCATTGAAACATAGGTTGGTCCCCATATATCCATGTGAACTAATTGAAAAACAGAACTAGTAGAAGAAACAGATTTAGGAAAAGGCAATTTTCGCTGTTTTGCCTTATAACAAACATCACATACCAAGTCAGTACTACTTACAATATCAGGAAATTGTTTGGTAATTTCTGCTAACCTAGAAAAAGACGGGTGTCCAAGCCTATAATGCCAAAGATCTTCTTGATTACAGGTAAGAGAATGAACAGGAATATCAACAGAATTACAAGCAAAAGCATAACCAAAAACAGGATCATCCAAGTGATATAACCCTTCTTGCACTTTAGCTAAACCAATCCTCTTCTTGGTTTGTGCAGCCTGGATTACACACTGATCCATAGAAAAATTCACATAACAATTCAAAGTAGAAGTCAACTTAGCAATTGAAATCAAATTATAATTAAAAGAAGGCACAAAGACAGCATCATATAAGATCAAATCTTCAGAAAGATGAACATTACCAATATGAGTAGCCTGTAATTTCATATTGTTAGGTAAGATGACAAACCAATTATCAACTGGTCTAGAATTTGTAAAATAAGATAGTGAACTAAGTACATGATTACTGGCACCAGTATCTAAAATCCAAGAATTATTAATAGAAGAATGTGTAGAAGAAAAACCTGTAACTCCAACATGATGAGCAGGTTGAGTATGAGAATTTTGAGCAATAGCAGCATTAACAGAATAAATCTCAGATTGTAAATCAGCAATACGATAAACATCTGATTGACAAAAAATTTCTTTCAGATTATCCCACAGATCTTTAGCATCATCAATCCATCCAAACGATTGAGCAACAGAAGAATCTAAAGAACGAATTAACCAAGAAAGTACCATATTGTTGCAGCGTCTCCAGGCGGCGAAGTGGGGATCTCCAGGAACGAGTTTCTCGATGGTTCCATCTATGAAATCCAGTTTATTCTTTGAAAGCAAAGCCATCTTCACGTTTCTGCTCCAAGAATGATAATTCTTTCCTGAATTAGCCAAAACTGGTGATACAAGAACAACAGAAGGATTTTCGCTAGGGCGAAGATAATAGGGACTCGATTCGTCAACTCGACGATTTGCCATGATTGTGATTAAAAATAGAAATTGAAGAAGTAAAGAGAAATTGAAAGAAGATGTGCGGAAGAAAAGAATATCAGAGCTCTGATACCATCTCGATAATAAAGAAGTAGAGAAGAAGAACTCTTTATTAATGAAGAAGAGAAGGAAATAAGAAATCAATTTACAGGAGAAGAAAATGAAAAGTGCCTAAAACCTACAAGTATCTTTCCTATTTATAGAATACAACAATAAGAAAATAATTAGCTGTCAATTAGCTGTATGGTAAAATACACAAACAGCACCTATATTTTAACTTACTTAACAAATTACAACTTCGCTAGCTTTACAATTATCCGTGGAAAAAATGTTCCTAGACAACCAAATGATTTCGACTGTGGAGTGTTTGTGATTTTATTTATGATCAAGCATTGTCAGTTTGATTCAAGCACTTTTCAGGTAATATTTATAATAGTCATTGAGAATTCAGTTTTTTTTTAAATACAGTACACTTTATTAATTATATTTTTCTTCCGTTTGTTTTTGTAGTTCAACTCTAATAAAGAAAGATGTCGAATAGCTTGATGGATTGCGAAGTCGGACTATAATAGGAGAAAAACCGAAATATTAGAAAAAGTACAATAATTTATTTAAATTACAATTGTTATTATGTTTTTTTGTGGAAACTATTGTGCATGAATTACAACGTGCGAATTACTTGGTTGTATGTATCATTGGAATCGTTTTGATATATGTATTTTTTTTTTTGTTAATATTTATTCTTAATGCATCACAAATTGCCAAGTCTTATTTCCCCTACTTAAATAACTCAATGATGTTAAAATAAATACACTTATTTGATAATCAAAAATATTTAACATAAACATTGTAACGACTCGCTCCGTTCTTTTTAATATATTAATGCAATATTAGTGAGACTAATAACATGAATAATTTACCCACATTAATTTGTATGTCTTAATTAAGTTTATTTGCATAAATGGGGGGCAAATTAGAGAAATCATTATAAAATGTCGTCTTTTTAATACAAAACGATATATAAAAAAGCACAAATTAATATTTCTAAAACGTCATATAATACCAAATAGAGTGATTAATGTTTCGTATTCTTTTTAAAAAGTGAAGTTCAATCATATAATACCAAAGGGAGGGATTAATATTTCATATTCTTTTTAAAAATAAAAGTTCAAATAAATATAAATGACTCAAAAAATAAAATGAGATTCATGGGGTTCAAAACCCCAACCTCTCTCTTTTAATTGAAACAACTCAAACCAACCCATCCAATTCAAATCATTGAAAGCATTCTACATAATCTAATATTAGAGGTGTTTTGGAGGGTTACAATATGTAATTAATGTCGACACAACTGTCCATTAATATCATTGGGGCTCGCGAAAATTTGAATTTAAACTAAACACAAACGCTATATTGGATTACTATAAACATATTATCAACAAATTTTATTTCAAATACCATTGTTTAAAGGATATGGAAAGCTCCAAACAGCCTGTTGATTATGAAGACGGAAATGGCCAAAATAGTGATGAGGGAAGACATGAGGAAGAGACAACCGAGGTCAATGAAGATGAGTTGATTGTAGAAACAGGGGCGGATGGAAAATGGATCGAACCAGATATTGTAGAGTGGATCAACCTACTTACTTTTCTGGAAATCGACAAAGATCCAATGAATATACCGTTATCGGACTTCGATAACAAGAGATTTGTAAGTGTTGAACAAGCTGAGTCTTTTTATATGTTATATGCAAAGCTGGTTGGGTTTAGTGTTAGGAGAAAATTAAAAAGGAAAGACAAAAACAATAATATAGTTGTTAGAAGTTGGGTTTGCTCAAAATATTGTAATACTGAAAATAGGACTCGGGAAGTACGTCATGTAACAAGACTGATTTGTGCAGCGGAGTTTAGAATTAATATCGATAAAGAAAATAAAAATTGGATAGTTAAATGCTTCAATAACATCCACACACACACAAACTAGCGGTCTCGAGCGAAAAAATATTTCTGAGGTCTCACAGAAAAATCAATGATTCTACTAAGGAGCAAGCATTTTCAATGATGAGAGCTGGAATTAATACATTTCAATGTTACAATTACTTCTTACATGTTAATGATGGTTGGCAAAATGTAGGATTTCTGAAAAAAGACCTGTACAAGGCAATTGCAAAAGATAATTCAAGTGTGGATGATACCAACACAAATAGTGCGATGTGTTTACTTGAATCGAAAAAAGGAGCAGATGATAAGTTTTTCTACAAGTTTGAGGTAGATGAGGATAGACGACTAAGAAATTTATTCTGGTCTGAAGGAGTTGCCAAATTGATTACAAATTGTTTGGTGATTGTTTGTCTTTTGATGCTACTTACAAGACTAATAGGTATGTTTTCATAATCCCTTTTTTAGTTACAATAAAATCTAATAAGTTTTTATTATTGGATCTCTTCTTTTTATCTGATTCATAATACTCCTTATAGGTACGGAAAACCATTGGTTATTCTACTTGGATCAAACAATCATGACAAGACATGTGTGTTTGGAGCTGCACTCCTCCAAGATGAGACGACAGAAAATTATGTTTGGCTATTGGAAACATTTGTAGGGTGTATGGATGGCAAGATGCTGCGGACGGTTGCAGATCAATGAGTAAGGCACTAGAAGCTATAATGCCGGAAATTCCACGTCGTATTTGCTCGTGGCACATATTGAAAAATGCAATTGCACATATTAAAGCCTCAGGTTTCAATACAGATTTTAGAAAGTTTATTTTCAGGTAAAAAATTATATTTATGGTTTTAAGTTTACGATCCCTTAGATACTAATTTCATTACTGATTTCAATACTGATTACGTCGTTTATATTTTTTTTGTAACATACTAGATACTACGAAGAGGCCGAATGAGAGATTAAATGGAATGAGATGGTAGAAGAATATAATTTGGAAGGCAATGCATGGATAGAGGCACAATATGCAACTAGAAAGCAGTGGGCAGACACTATTCTTCGTGGTCATTATTTTGGCGGTGCAAAAGCTACGGGCCAATGCGAGTCAATGAATTCTTTGTTGGAAAAAGACTTGGATAACAGAGTATCATTGTGGAAGTTTTTCAAACACTTTGAGATTTCTCTGTCAATGTTACACTTCAATGAGATGGAAGAGCACTACAGAACCAATATGACCGAAACATTGCCCAACTAAACTTCGATGCCAAGTGTGGAGGATGATGTTTCTTCAATTTTCACGAGGGAAATTTATAAAAGGACAAAGCGGGAGATGCAACGCTCAGAAAAATATATTACCATCATAGACCGTGAGGAGAATCAAGATGTTTGTAAGGTAAAACCATTCGGGGGTAAAAGGGCAAAGTGCATGGTTAGGATTTCCGATGATCGAGCAACAGTTCAATGCGATTGCTATTCATTTGAGATGAAAGGAATTCCATGCAGACATATTTCTGTTTGTATGAAGAATTTGGAGATACTGAATTTCCCTGATTATTTGGTGAATCGTCGTTGGCTGAAAGATACTAAACATTTTGATTATTTAACCAACCATACGGAAAGAAAGTACCCTCATCCAGAATCAGCTAGAAATTTGAGGTACGAAACACTATCAAAGAATTGTGGTATAACTTCATACCTTGCTTCAAGATCAGACAAATCTTTTCAAAGGGCTATGCAAGTTATATCTGATTTGAATGTGGAATTGTCCAAATACCCCCTAGAGGATGAGAGCCAACATCGTCAAAATGCTGAAGGAATGTGTCATGATGTTGTTTTGGACTCCAATGTTAGCAAAACAAAGGGTCGACCTACCGTGGCTAGTACGCTGAAATCAAAGCAGGTTGCTTCTTCATCAAAACCCCAGAACAAAGGCCAAACCAAAAGAAAAAGAAAAACTTCTAACCATTGTAAAATGTGTGGTCAGACTAGTCATGATTCAAGGAATTGTCATAAAAAGAAGGAAGCCGATTTGGAAGAGAACTCTGATAGCTATATTGATTAGTTCATCAAATGTTAATCTTTACTTGTTGTACATTTTTTTTTTTTGAACCCAAAAAACGGAAATCTCATATATCAATAGGATTCGCATCCTCAATAATAGTGTTTAACAACCATTCCGGCACTTCGGAAGATACAAAATCGCTAGCATTGGAATAGGCCTGTCTAGCTACCAAATGAGCAGCCCTATTCGCTAAATGTTGTACATTTTCATTGCTCATTTAATATTAGTTACAACATAATTTAACAATGTTATATCTCATGGTTGTTATTTTTTTAGTAACTTAAAAAAATAATACAAAAAAAGAATATCTTTCATTTAATTAAACAATTTGCAACTCATACTCAAATCGGAAAGAATTGTGAACAATTGAGTGAGACATATTACATAAAGAGATTACATCGTTAAAATAGTATAGATTTTATTAATAGTTATACGCTTCTGATATATATTGCATAAGAAGACATCTTCTTCTTACTTATGTTTCAAATTTCTGCAAAATATGTATACATCTTCTTGATCATATTCCTCGTTACAAATTGTTGCAGTTTTCATAATTGAAGCATCCACACCTTTATATACCCATAGTTTTATCACTTCCATATAGACATCTTCTTGATCATACTCCAATCTCAAATTTCCAATTCTAATTGTATATCCCAAATCAGAAATTAACCGAATACAGAATTATATAAATCAACTTAAATCCATAAGCTTATCTTCAACTTCATGAACTTGAATGAAATCAGAAATAAAAATGGTGGTCGAAATCAGAAACCAAAATCGATTTATGAATCAATGATAAAGATCAAAGGAAATCGAAATACCTTCCATATGGATTTCGAATCAGAAAAATTAACGATATGGATTTCGAATCAGCCAGAAAAAATTAACAGGAAGGATATGTATTTATTATAACGATATAGATCTCGAATCAATCAGAAAAATTAACATAAAAAGACCGTAAAGAAAGATATGGATTTAGTATCCATGAGTAAGATTAATACATAAATTAGTAAAGAACCAGACACCATAGGTATATCGATGGACGGCGAAGAAGAAGAATTTATTATGGTGAGAGAAACTTTTATTAAAAAACGTAATAGTATTTATCATGGAGAGAGAAATATGCATTTAGCTAACTTGGTAACCTGCTATAGCAGGTCACCTATTCAAAATATAATAGTCCACATGGATGGAGACTCACCATTGAGAACTCTTCCATATATATATATATATATATATATATATATATATATATATATATATATATATATATAGAGAGAGAGAAGAGATCCAGTGTGACAGATTTTTTATGGTGAGATAAGTCTTATGGTGTGACAATGATCAATTTTGTAATTAAATAGGGGAATGTGGTAAATTTGTAAATAAAATGAAAGAGAAAATTGTTTTATTTCTTTTCTTTAAAATGTATTTTCCCGACTTTTTCAACCTCATTTTTCAAAAAATTTTATACCGTTAGACTCATCTTAATTAGACGGTCATTTTAAGATCTCAGAAGCTCAGGTAAAAAAAATTCCGGTGAACGGAATCCGACGATCTGTTTTTTTGTAAGAAAATAAAATGCCCATAAAATTTTCATAAAACTCTAGAAAATGTAAAACATCATTCTAAGAAACTTTAGTTCTTAACTTAAAGTGAGATTCCTTACGGTTTAGTCCGAAATCAACGGAATCCGGCGATTAGGTGGGCGTTTTCCGGTAAGAAAAAAAGTACCCCAAAAATTCTCAAAACTTCCTGAAAATCTAAAACATTATCCTGAGAAACTTTAATTCTTGGGTCGAAGTGATATTCCTTACGATTTAGTCCCAATAAATTGTTGAAATATGTAAAATGGATAAAATTAAGGAAAATGATTTATTGATTTTTAAGGGTAATTTTTTATTTTCAATAAATTTTAATGATTAAAATTATTTTCTAAATAATATAACTAATATAAATTTGAAGATGCTATATTAAATACTAAAAAACAAAAATGAAATTGAAGACGATAGATAATAAAATTGATTTGGAACAATTGATAAACTGATTTATTATGTTGGAATAATATAAGTATTATGATGGAACAATATAACTATTTTGTTGGAACAATTGATACACTGATTTATTCTGTTGGAACAATATAAGTATTATGTTGGACCAGGGCCGGCTGGGCTTCTAGGCAACCTAGGCAATTGCCTAGGGCCCCCTAAAAATTAGGGCCCCATATATATATATTATTATAGTAATATATTGATTAGTTTGGTTACTTGGTAAAAAAGAGAGGTGGGGTAAATATGCTACATATATATGATTTTAAGTTTAAAAAAATTGTCAATTTCATTTAATGTGGAGATTGGAAAGTACAAAAATATTGTCATATTTTATTATTTGGAAGGAGAAAAATGCCCCACTTAATTGACTAAATGCTAGTAAGTAGATCATAATCTCCTCTTTTTATGTTTGATCACAGACTTGGAAAAGAAAACATATTCAATTGATATCAGTTTTCTAACGTTCAAAAAATTGAAAAGACAAGATGTTTATATGCATCGGTCCTTACAAATTGAGTTCTTTACAATTAAATTTCTCTATTATAAGTTCTTCTTTATATTCACTTACAATTGTGCTCAACTACAATTATTCTAATCTGGTTCTCTACAAGTTCTTCTTCACACTCACTTACAATTTTGCTCAACTATTCTAATCTAGATTGATTTTTGTTCACCGATTCATCTTATCAGGTATAAAATTAGTGTTCCCTATTTAATACTTCCTTTGATTTTTCTTTAGGTGACTTTGCTATAATTTTTATAGTTTCCATATTTTGTTTGTTATTTGCAGAAAGAAGTTTTTCAAAATTAAAGTTAATTAAAAATTATTTACGTTCTACTATATCACAGGAAAGATTAAATGGATTAGCTTTATTGTCTATTGAAAATGAGACATTAAAGGATATTGAATATAAAAGTTTAATTAGTGATTTTGCATCTCAACGGGCTAGAGCAGTTTTTAGATGAATATTAAATTTATAATTTCATGTATTTGTAAAAGTTGTAAGGTATTCCTCCGCCAAAAGAGATGATGATATTATACTTAAATACATCTATTTATTTTTATAGTTTTGCTTGTATATAAGGGCCCATATTTTATATTTCGCCTAGGGCCTCAAGTAGTCCCGAGCCGGCCCTGTGTTGGACCAAATGGTACACTGGTTTGGAACAATTTCGTACACTGTCAAAACAATATAAGTATTCTGTTGGAATAATTTAAGAATTCTGTTGGAACAATATAATTATTTTGTTGGACCAATTAATACACATATTTGAAACAATTAGTACACTAATTAGAATAATTTGTATACTGATTTAGAACAACATGCTGGCGTCCAGCAATATGTGCTGGTTTTTCTAACACATAGTGCTGAAAGGTAAGACCAAACATGTCTCCAAAAAATTATCAAAAAATTTCAAAACATGTAAAACATCATTTTAAGAAACTTTAAATCTTGGCTCAAAGCGAGATTCCTTACGGTTGTGACCCAATAAATTGTTGAAGAATGTAAAATGGATAAAATTAAGGAAAAAGTTTTATTGGGACTAAACCGTAAGAAATCCCACTTTGACCCAAGAATTAAAGTTTCTCAAAATAATGTTTTACATTTTCTAAAAGTTTTTGAGAATTTTCTGAGAAATTTGTTTTTCTCGCCGGAAAATGGCCACCTAATCGCCGGATTCGGTTCACCGGAAATTTTTTTACCTGAGCTTCATGAATCTCAAAATGACCGTCTAATTTAGACGATTCTAACAATATAAAAATTTTCGAAAAACGAGTTTAGGAAGGTCGGGAAAATGTATTTTAAAGAAAAGAAATAAAACAAATATTTTCTCTCTCGTGTGTTTCCTTTTATTTACAAATTTGCTACCTTGCCCTTTTCAATTATCATCAAAACTACGTATTTTTATTCTGTCACACCACAAAATCCTTGTCACACCACAACTCCTTGTCTCACTAGATCTCACCCCTATATATATATAGGGTCCAAGAATTGGCCGTCTACACGCTGAAAATCGAAAATATGGTCCGAATTTTTTCGTATAGGCCTCTTAGGTGTTTTGTAGCCATCTGGGAGCCGCATGGGCGACAATCAAAATAAAAAATATTTTTTTTTCATTATTATTTTGATTTTTGTTTTTTCATAATTCACTTTTGATTATTGTCGCATGGTTTTTGGTGAATTGTGTTAATTATTTTTAATTATTTTTGTTTAATTGAGTTATCTACTTGTTTTCATGATATGGTTGAAGATTTTAATGTCATTGTTTTATAGTTTTCGGTAAATTATATTACTAGACATTATTTTTACTTGTGGCAGTTGTTTCAATGATATTATTATTAGAATGTTATTTTGTTGAAACATTTGTAAGGATATATGTTGCAAAAAATATTATATATATATTTGTTAAATCATTTTATATTATTATTTGAATAATTCTCAATGCTCTATCCGTCCAATTAGTGCCTAATATTTTTTATAACCTTGTAATTATACATTTATCTTAGAAGATACTCCTATTGAAGTATCCTTGTACTTTATATATTTGTGGTTACTATAAAAAAAATAGTTAATAGTTATCTAAATAATTTCATAAATAATACTATCAAATAAAAATATCAATGTGAATTATTGTGGAGATAATTTTATAAATATCACTCTCAAATGTAATGTTAGAAGTCTCATTATTGGGTGGCTTTTGAGCTTCCTAACTTCTCATCATAAATGTTGACAAGATGGAAATCAAAACCACCAAACAAACCTAACATAAATGAAGCAACTAATGATTTTGGATACAACTTAGCAAACCTTTGATAAAATAAAAACTTCTCATCCAAGTAGCAAACATAATTAATAAAACTAGTCGAAAACCCGTGCGATGCACGGGGTATGAAACTTTTATATAATTTAGATAAATAAATAAATTGACATATTTACTTTTAAATAATTTTATATCATGCTATGAAAAAAATTTATATTATGTATATTAGAAATTAATATATATTTTTTAATGATAATTCAAATTAAATTAATTTTAAAAATAATTGACTACTTTTTTATAGAATTTTAACTAAAGATAATTTATTTATTTTTACAAAATTCAATGATTTGTACTTTTTAGAAATTTTAATACATTTTCATATTCCAAATATTCTGTGAAACAATAATAATAAAATAGCAGATTAATTAAGAAATATATTAGAATATAATAAAAAACCAAAAATTAAATTAAACTATAATTAAAATTAAATATTATATTTACGATACAAAAGAATTACAATATAGGTTAAACAAAAATTGAATTAAACTACAATTAAAATTAAATATTATATCTACAATACAAAAGAATTACAATCTATGTTAAAATGGAAACAACATCAATATATTATTCTATAAACTATTACAATCAATAATTTTCTAATGTTGCATATGAAGAAACTTTATCAATTCAATATGTTACATATAGAAAAATAAAATTTGTAAGAATTAGTCACAAATTCATCTTGATGATAATTATTTTGGTTGATGGAATTTCATGATCACCAAGTATTCGAATTCAATTATTCATTCTGCTACAATAACCCAATATATCTAATTGAATCAGTTTAAGATGATGATTTCTCCTATTTTCATCTCGTAATATCTCATCAAGACATTCGATCAATTTGTTCTTCATTCTTTCACTATATAGAATATCAGTCATACTCGCAGATATCACTTATTTGACTTCATTAATATTTTCTAATAATTATATATTCTTGAATTTTGTAAGTAAAAAAAACAAACAAAAGAATTGAAAAAAAAAATGAAGGGACGAAAAAGATAATTAGGAGAGAACCATCTTCCTCTCGGGTTTTTTTTTTTTTTGAAAATAAGAGAGAATGTCGAGACATAAGCGTATAAAGAGGAGATTCAAAAAACATTTTATTTTTTCTTAATGAAGTATTAAGTCCATAAATTAATTTTAGTTAAATAGAATTAAATCGCAATTGTAACCACTCAGTACAAAAAAACACGTTTTATAATTAATATGTGAAATTAATTATATTAATTAGAATCATTATGCTCAACATTTGAGAATTTGAAGAGATTCAAATAATAATATTTTCTTAATTAATATTTTTCAACAATTTGTCCTATGATCATATTTCATTTTCATCTGTTAAAAACTTTTGAAATACTAACAATTTTGTACGAACCATAATATAATAGTTAAAAATTATATAAGCCAATGTTGCAAAAGCAATTATCTCAATTAGGGCTGGGCGCGGATCCTGGAGATACTGGACCGGACCGAATATCCGAGGGAAAAACTCCGGAATTGGACCGGACCGTTGACTTTTTTTGGAGAACCGAACTGGATTGGACCGTTGACTTTCCGTCAAAGAACTGGACCAAACTGGACCGAAATTTATCCAGAACCGGACCGATAACCGGATTGGATTGGACCGAACTGAAATAACCGAAAGTTTAGCAATAATAAATTTATATTTCATACATTAACTTTATATAAAGAGAAATATTATATAATATATAGTTATATATTTTGTAAGGTTCGGTAAGCTAATTACAATAACATAAATTTATAATTTATTAATAAGGTATAACATTATTATATAGTCATAAAAATTATCCCGATTAATTTCCGTTTATAAAATGAAATAAAAAATATTTACCTAAAATGTAGACATAGAGAATTGAACACCTAAACCAAATGAAACATTGTTAATCGCATAAACCATCTGAACCAATTCTACTTCTTGTTAACCATTTAATTAAGTAACAAATATTAGAAGTTTTAAATATTAAAATTTTAAAACATTTTACAAAATAGAATCTCGTGCTTCTCTTACTCTGCTTAATATATATAATTGAAGTGTTCAAAGCTCAATTAGTAAACAGATTAGTAAGAATGTGGGACTTTTTATGTGTCAATCAGTCTCTTCATATGAAAGCTATGTTTTTGTTGTTAATGAATCACGACAAGGAGGACCGAATACAATCTAGTCTTAGGGCTGTAAGCGAGCATAGCCACTCATGAGCAGCTCGGCGTTCGGCTCGATAAAAACTCGACTCGATTTGTAAACGAGCCGTTCGTGAGCACGATTTTCAAGCTCGGTTTGTAAACGAGCAGAGCTTGAGCAGACCAAAACTCGGCTCGAAAGCTCGTGAGCAAACTCGATTAGAGGTTCATGAACAAATTCATAAACAAGCTCGTGTAAAAGCTCGTAAAGAATACAAATTATATTTACATAAAATATGATTTACACACAATAAAAATGATAATTTAAATTTAGTAAAAATGGTAATATTAGGCCCAAAACAATTAAATAAAAAGAGCAGCCCATCATCCATAAAATATGATTAATAGGAGGGACCATGGTTTAATTTTAGACATCAGCACATCACATAAGTTAACAGGTGAGAACGATGCTAATGAGTTGGTGGCACAAGTCACAAAGATTAGTATTGCATTATTAGATGAGTATATAGTGCAAAATGTGCAAGAAAATATGAATCTTGGAGCACATTCTTCTAGTTTGGATGAAGCGGATGATGACATTGATGATGAGATTGATGATTATTTTTTGAATATTGATAAAGATATGTCAAGAGGGCGAGCCTTGGCGCAACGGTAAAACGTTGTTGTCGTGTGACCAGAGGTCATGGGTTCGAGTCTTAGGAGCGGCCTCTTGCCAATTAAATTGGCAAGGGAAGGCTTGCCCCCAATACACCCTTGTGGTGGGACCCCTCCCCGGACCCTCGCTCAGCGGGGACGCGTAATTCGACCGGGCCGCCCTTTTTTTTTTTTTATTGATAAAGATATGTCAATTGAGAGAGAATGGGAAAGATATATCAATGAGGCACCTGAAAAATATGTAATTGAGTTTGACCTTCTATTGTGGTGGAAGATTAATGCTGTGCGATATCCTGCTTTATCCAAAGTTGTAAAAGATGTTTTTGCAATTCAATGCTCAACCGTGGCTTCTGAATCTACGTTTAACACAAGTGGTAGAACTTTGGATCAATTTAGGAGTTCTTTAACTCCTGCTACAGCTGCGGTTTTGATTTGTTGTCAAGGTTGGTTGAAAACTTCAACTCAAGCTTTCAAGTATGAAGAAGAAGTTGAAGATCTTGAAGCTATTGAGGAAGGTAATATTTACTTAGCAATTATATTTCATAGTTTTATTTTAATTAAATGTTTATGAATACTAACTATATAAATGTTATTTAATTTGTAGAAATTAGTTCTGATCCTGAAATTGCATCATCTCTTTTATCCATATTTCAATTGGATATCTAAGGTTTTTTTAACCGAATCAAACGCACTTTGGTAAGCATATTTTTTTCCTTTTACTTTTTGCTAGTGTGTTGATTAATTTTATTGAAGTGAAAGCTAATTAATTTAACATTTGTTGATTCACTAATGTGGTATATTTTATATGTTTAGGTTGATGTTTGGCTTTTACTGCCTTTGCTTTGGAAAACAAGGAACTTGTTGTGTTAAGAATATTCAATTACAAATTGGGATGATGATTAAAGAGATTTTGCTAATGAACTGTTGTCTTTTTTGAATTAAAGGTTTGTTTGTTTGTTTTTATAGATTTGTTATTTTGTAACTTTGATTTTGTGGGCTTTTTTAGCCTTGTTGTCTACCGTAACTTTTAATACTTTGATTTTGTGGGGTTTTTTTTTATCCTTGTTGTCTACTGTAACTTTTAATGAATGTTGTTTACTTCCTAAAAAAATATCATTTATTTCAAGTTATGTAAGATAATAAAATTTTATATTATATTATCTTGTAAATTAAATTTTTAATTTATTTTTAGGACATAAACTATTAGATATTTATCCGAATCACCGAAAAATTATATTGGATTGGACCGGAACTGAATCTCCGAATCTCCGAACTGGACCGGACTGAAAATTTGGGGCAATTCAATTCTGGAGATTTATTCTTTCAATCCAATCCTGGAGATTTCCTTTTATTAATCTCCGAATTTCAATCCAATACTGGAGATTTATGAATCCCCGACTTGGACCGAACTGTGCCCAGCCCTAATCTCAATATCCATAATTAATGTACATTTTTAAGATTTTGAGCATCAAAATTTATTTTTATTTACCTTGATTTTGAATTCGTATCAAGCATAATCCAGATTCTTCAAGAATAAACATCTTATCAAGCGTATTGGACGCTTACAATCTCATTGTCTAGAAAATTGGGAAAAAATAACTTCTTGATAATAATAATAATAATAATAATAATAATATAACATAATTTATACTGAAATAAACTTCATTGTAAGTATAATATTCCAATATCTCTTTAATATTTTATTTAATGTCTCAAACTTCAATGAACAACTATCGTGTGAAACTTTATATCTATTTGTATCAAAATGCATAAAAATAAAAAATACAATCCATATCAATTAGCTAAACTCAAACTAAAAAAATGAGTGGATTTCAACATGTTCTGAATTAGAAAAATTAATCTAACTTCAATTAAAACTAAAAATTGAGTTCATAAAAAGCCGAAAATCTAAATTTTAGTTAGAGTTAATAATCAAAACGATAACACCTAGGAACATATACTAAAAAAGAATGCAAATATACAAAATCTTTATTTTAGTCATTTTGAAAAATAAATAAATAAAAAAGAAAACATGGATAAGGTAGCGAGAGGTATAGAATCTGGATAACGACAGAAATGGAATTTCATCTCTGAAAGATGAAACTATAACAACAATTGTTTAATAAAAATAAAACAACAACACAATTGAGAAAGCCAAAAATTGAGTTCATATAAAACCGAAAATCTAAATTTTAGTTAAGAGTTAGCAATCGAAACGATAACACCTAGCAACATATACTAAAAAAGAATACAAATTTACAAAATCTTTATTTTAGTCATTTTGAAAAACAAGACAAATAAAAAAGAAAACATGGATAAGGTAGCGAGAGGTATGGAACCTGGGTAACGGCAGAAATGGAATTTCATCTCTGAAAAATGAAACTATAACAACTATTGTTTAATAAAAAGAAAACAACAACACAATTGAGAACAAAAATAACTACAACATGTGAAAAAAAATCGAATAATTACCTTGAGAAATATAAGAATTTATTGTAATTTTTGACACTTTTGTGTTTTCCGGTTTTAGTTGTTCATACATCTTCTATTTCTGTCGGATTTCTTCAATTGGAGCTATCAGTTTGGAAAAAAAAGACAAATAAAAAAAACATGGATAAGATAGCGAGAGGTATAGAACCCGCGTAACAACAAAAATGAATCTGAAAGATGAAACTATAACAACTATTGTTTAATAAAAATAAAACAACAACATAATTGAGAACAAAATAACTACAACATATGAAAAAAATCGAATATTTACCTTCAGAAATATAATACTATCTATCGTGACCAATGAATATAATGGTGGAATACTATCTATCATGCTTTATATAGAAGTTTATTTGTGACTTTTGGATTTCCTTTGCTTTGTGTTTTTTCATCTTCCCGTAACTCTTGCTTTCTTTTATTATTTTAATTAATAGGCTAGTAATTATTTAATATATTATAAATATAAATTTGCTATTTTTAATTAATTAAATATTTATTTTTAATTAATTAAATATTTTAATCTGATTTTTTACTACATAGACAACTCATCAAAAAGACTTCTAAAACACTTCTTCTCATTTCTCTCTGCTTCCGTAATTATATATAGTATAGACTAGGATTAACAACACTAAATCCACCATCAACAATAAGATTAACACCACTAACATGATTAACATCATAACTAGCAAGATAATGCAATTAACTCTAATTCCATTTTGGGATCAGATGCTAAGCTTGGGGATAACCCCCAAATTTCATAGGCTCGTCGAGAATCTGGTTGAGATTCTGTCACCCCTTCTTCTTGGATTATTAGCTATAGAGATCGAGTGGTCGAGGCTCCTTGATCGAAGTGAGTTATTAGAAACTTTGCTATTACTTAGAAAATGCATTCGCTCATGCTCACCACACCAATGATGTTGTGCAATACGTGCAGTTTTCTACAACCTCCTTAAGTAATTGAAGAGGTAACAACACGTCATAGAGTGTCGGCATCTAATGAATCCGCTCTGATTCTTACATTTCCAAAAGTTAAAGATAATAGGAATATTTGTAATTGTGATGTTTACATTACTCACTTTATACATATATATAGTAGTTGTCAGGACTAATTATCTTAGTCCTAAGAATGTGCCCTAATGACTCACTGAAAACGATATTTTGTCGACTCTGCAACCTTCTTCAGGCTGTAATGATGTCAGGTAGTGCACCCTACCATATAGCAAGCGTGTTGTCAGATATTCTCGTTTCATTGGACCTAGACGTTATGGTGTCAGCCGGCCTGCTCTAACGCCACTTGCATACTCATTGTCCTTTGTGTAACAGTTTCTCATAATCAAAATGACTCTCCTTCCTTCACCATACCATATAGATACATGGACGGACCGTCGACATCAATCTACGAGATCAGAAAATACCGTTCGCATCTTTAAGAAATATTCATTACTTCAGATCCGATAATTAATGTAAATCTTCATATGGATATGTACAAGTATGAATTGATTGAAATGATATATTGTTCCAAAAAATATTTGAAAGTTCTCATTATTGGGTGGCTTTTTAGCCGAATAACTTCATTTAGATTGCTTCATATTATCATAAATGATGACATAATGGAAATCAAAACCACCAAAAACCCCAACATAAATGAAACAATCAATGGAGTTCCATACAACTTAACAAACCTTTGGATGAAATAAATACTCCTCGTCAAAGTAGCAAAAAGATTAACAAAACTAGGATTAACAACACTAAACCCACCATCAACAACAAGATTAAGACCACTAACATGATTAGCATCATCACTAGCAAGATAAAGAGCAGCTTTAGCAATATCTTCTGTCTTCAAAATCTGTCCCTTGAGATTACCAGTATAACTCAAAGCAAAATCTGATATAAATCTAGGGACAGTTATTCCACCTGCAGAGGTTGCAATTCCAAAAGGTGAAATGCAATTAACCCTAATTCCATTTGGGGATAATTCTGATGCTAAGCTTTTTGCTAATCCCCAAATTCCATGTTTTGTGAGTGCATATGATTGAGTTCCGAGTCCTCCTATTGCTGTGCAGGCACTTGCTGTGAATAAGATGCAGCCGGTGTTTTGGGGGATCATGACTCTTGCTGCATGTTTGGCTCCGAGGATTCCACCAACTAAGTTTATGCTTATTAGGCGATCTAAATCTGATTTTTTGCTCTCTAAGAATCTTGTGAATGGTCTATCTACTATTCCTGCATTTAGTGTAGGATTGATGTGATGTCAATTTCTGTATAAGGTTTGAAATGGGAGACACGCTCATTCACGTGTCAAATGCTTGTGATGATTAGGAAGTTTTGAAAGTTTATGGGGAAGTTGAAGTTTTGGATTTATTAAAGGGGCGTTTGGTTCGCATAGGAGTAATAGAATGGAATCAAGAAAGGGAAACAAAGAGAAATGAATGGAATGTCCTTAAATTTCCTTTTCTGTTTGTTTCAATTCCACAAAAGAGAATCATATATCCATGATTCTCTTTCTGGCTGTTTGGTTCAAATGAGGTAAATATAATATAAGAATAAAAACCAAATTATTCAACTATTAAAATTAAAAGACGATGAAACTGAAATAAAATAAATCAAAGAAAATGCATAAAAGTTCTATTTTAAAAAGAAAATAATAATTAAAATTAAATACCAAAACTGAATAATATAACAAAAGAAAAATATTTGTCAAAATTATTTCTCAGAATAAAAAAGTAAAAACAAATAAGTAAAAGGATCAAAAGTGAGATTAGTTTAGGGATAAAAAAAAATATAAATAAATAAATATAAGGATCAAAATAAAAATCAAAAAGTAAAAATTAGTTAAAAATATTTTTTAAGGATAAATAAATAAATAATATATAAGTATAAGGATCAAAAGTGAATTTAATCCAAAGATTAAAAAACTAAAAATAAATAAATTTATTTATCAAAATTAAAATTAAAAACAAAATAGAAACTAAAAATGAAATTTTATAAGGAAGATAGATGTTGAAATTAGTGTGAGAGAGAAAAGAGAATGAAAAATCTTAGGGGCGTTGAGAGAATGAAATTAGAGGAATTAGTGATAAACTCAAAACTAAAAGAATGTAAAGAGAATGATTGAATTAATAAAACAAACATCAACAAAATGATTCAACTTTCCTCTTTCCCTTACCCTTTGTTGAAACCCCAAAACAAACGCCCCCTAAATGCAATCGGGCAATAATAGGAGGTTATCAAATAACAAATCAAATTGTTAAGAAACCATTTGAAAACCAAAGTTTAATTCAACCAATTAACGAGGTTGTCAAGATTCTATTTGTTTTAATTCAACCAATTAACGAGGTTGTCAGGATTTGAATTCTCGACTAAATGGTATTAAAACTTCTTGGACCAAATGGTCGAAGGTTCAAGTCTTGACAACATTTATCGATGAAGTGTGTCAGAGATGATATCTCTAAACAAATATCTAACTCATCCCAAAAGGTACCTCAAAGGGTGAGGATTGTCTTACATATTTAAGGAGCCATATAGCTTTCTCATTTAACAATGTGAGATATTTAACACGCCCAATTCATTTGGTGCATGACGCTAATACCAGCGGAAGCCCCAACATTGAACCATGTCTATGATACAATGTAAAAAAATATAGCACATCCCAAAAAGCACTTCAAAGTGTGAGGATTGCCTCACATATTTAAAAATATAGCTTCTTCATTTAATACCGTGGGATGTTTAACAATAACAAATAGCTATTAAACTATTTGTTTAAACTTTTGGTTCAATCGCTTGCTTGATACAAATAGCTATTAAACTAGCTCGTTCAAAGCATATTTTAAGTAGAGGTAACTTGGAAACGTTGTGGATAAGTTTTTACTATTTTGTACAAAATTTTGATCACGATATAATTATAAGAAAAATGACAACCTTCATTGTCATGAATATTAATACTAGCTATTTTTGAGTCTTACGTATTGGCTTAAACTTTTCGATCAAATGGCTTCTTAACATCTTATCGGATCACATAGACCAAAAGGTCAAAGATTCAAATTCTAACAACTTCGTTTATATTAACTTCAACATATAGCAAATATAACTCAATATCTTACACATTTCAAGTTCAGAGAGCCATTAGCGTGCAAAAATTTGTCCGAGATAATATTAAAAATTATTTTAAGAGACCTTAAACAAGAATCAAGTCGTGTTAATCGTGTCAAAAATTATCACCCTTACCTGCATTATTGTACATAATGTCTAGCTTCCCGTATTTGATAACCGTTTGGTCTACGAGACTGCTGATTTCTTCTTCTTTGCTAACATCACAGCGGATGTAAATGGCGTTTTGGCCGAGCTTTTGCGCAAGGGCTCGGCCAAGGGCGTCTTGAATATCGGCAATAACAACTTTGGCTCCATTTGCATGGAAAAGTTGAACTGTGGTGGCTCCTATCCCGCTTGCCCCTCCCGTTATAATCGCTACTTTTCCGGCTAACCTGAAATTGAATGAAACTAGTTGAATAAAAATAGAATATTAAACTTTTTTAATTAGTAGATTACCTTTGTTCTGGCGTTACAAGGATAGGAATAGCCTTCTTTTCCATATTGAAGATCGAAAGAAGAGAATTCTAAGTTTTGTGCTTCTTCTTTAATGGGAATTTATAATTTTAAAAACTACTACAAGAAGTAGAAAATGGATGGTGAAAGGGTCTACTTTCTCATTTAATGTGCATTTAATTAAAAAAAAATGAGTTATTATAATCGAGGAGCAGCATCCCGAATTAGGATACTCTCAATAAATACAGGACTAGATAAATCAATAAAAGAATTAGTATAGAATCTGCATTTCGAGTCAACATATAAACCACATGGTTTGCTAACCGTGAAACAAAAACCATCCAACAAGGATTGATGGTTACTACGCTACAACCTCTGAGAGATCTCTGCATTTGCTAGTCACACAAGTCACTACTTCCTTTGAGTCCGAAACAAAGATTTTATTATAGTATCCAGTGGCCAATACAGGATTACTCGGTTGCGGGGCTGATTTTACACATGCGTTCATAAAAAAATTTGTTAAATCGAACTTGTTCTTTTTTTTTTTTTTTTGTATATCTGCATGTTATAATTTAAATAGTCAATAACTAATTTTTAAGTATTAATGTACAATTTCTCAAAATTAAGCTAAATCTCATTGAAAAGTCCTAACATGTAAAAAAATTGGATTGAGAGATGGCCGAACAGGTAAAAAATTAAAAATTTTGATTTGAGGAGGCCTAGAAGGCAAAAAAAAAATAGAAATTTGGATCTAGAGATGTCTAACAGGCTAAAAAAATTTGAAATTTGGATTTAGGAGTACCTAATAGGTCCAAAATATTGAATTTTTTTTTGAGACAGGGGGACTGAAACTATCCGGAGTCAAAGGTGTTCCTGCGGCCAGAGGGACAAGGCCTTCAAGGCCCCTGTCTACGCCCATGACAGTATCCCATAGACAGAGCACACTCCATGCTATCTCTCATTGCCAAAGCCTCCACCAATTGATAGTAATAAGATTAATATTAATAAGATCGAGTGAATTACTTGATTACATTTTATAGGGTTATCGAAACATTTTAAATAAATTCAAGGAACTATCAACAAATTTTAAAAATTCAGAGGCCAATCAAACCGTTTGGACAAGGTTAGTAGGGAGGTGATATATTAAGACTAAGATCTAGTAAGATCTAGATTTTAATTATACAATTATCTTAGAAAGTCTTGTATATATCATAATTAATTTTGATTAAATATACTATATAAGGTCATATCAATTTGAATTATTTGTACCAAAAAGAAAGCAATATGAATTATTGTGTTGATTCATTAATTTGATCTAACTAACTTTCAATCTCCATTTAATGAACCTTCAAATTAGACTTTTTTATTAGCGGCGGGTTCAGTATTTTAGAGGTCCTAATCAGTTTTCATACTCCATTATTTTATAAATTAAAATTTAATATATATAAAATATAATTAATTTTAAGTATTTTAGAGGCATTAGGCAACTCTCATACTCCATCATTTTATAAATTAAAATTTAATATATATGAAATGTAACTAATTCTTGATTCAACAAGAAAAATCAATTTAAGATCAGACTTTTTGATAATTGGCAGAGAACAAAACAATTAATTGTTATATTATGTATAAATTGATCGATATGGTTGTTGGGTGAAAATTGATTTAGCCATTATGTACAAAACAATATAATTTCAAGTCTTATTAATGAAAGATGATTTTTTGTTTCATGTGCAATTTTATGTTATGTCTATCCTTCAATTTCTAGCATTCTGACTATCCAAAAAGACTTTTCTGTTACCGAAAAACACTTATCCTTTGTTAATGACATTGAAATAGTATCGTCTAGTGAATCTTAGCTTAAAATTGTATTTACGTGGTTGCTAAATTTGTTTTTCCCTAATGACTATACGACTAAATTTGTAACGCATTCCTATTATTGTTAAGAGAAAAGTTGTGAAATAAATTTTGAAGACCTTTTATGTGCTATTGTTGTTAAGAGACGATGACTAGCAAAACATAAAACAATTTGTGTTATTGTTGTCAATTTTCGATTCCATTTACTAAATTGTATTTTTGTTTTTCTATATATAGTTACTATTAAATATAATTTTTCAACAATTGAAATCTCAATTATTGTTGTATTATAATTGAAATTATTTTTTAGATCGTAGGCCTTCCTAAACGGGATGTCCTAGACGGCCGCCTATGTGTCACCGGGCCAAATCTGAGCCAGACCAAAACCCTATACAGCGCCAAGAATTCCTCAAGTCTTGGCCAGCCAATTCCTACGAAAGGGGTTTATCCCGTTTTAGCGTCCCATCAATGTGTCTATCTGCATTCCATCCCGGTAGAACTCTCTGTAATTAAACCTCGTCCTAAAATGAGATACGCACTATGTGCTAACTCCGAAGCCCATAGTGCCCATATAGTTCCACCTATAGAGACATTCGTCTCCTTTCACGAATGTCGAATGCCCGACTCTCCTAGTCCCTAGTGGACTAGGGTAGATTGCTTAAACAAGGAGTGGCAGCCCTATAGCGTTGCTTATACCAAATTGACTACTACTATCAGTATATCCCATTCGCTACTCTATACAGAAGTCTTTTCATAGCTTTGTCAATGATTAAGATTGAGTTTGCCTATGGTCAAACTCCCTCTTCACACTATGCGGCTTCTCCGCCCTGTCTCACTTTGTTAGGTTTAAGGTTCATCACTCAGCCATCTTTTTTCCAATTCCGGCCCCAACTCCGGCCAACAGTTCCATTTCCGTCGGCTCCAATAATCCGGCCACCCTAATCTCTTCTTCTTTTAACATACATTCTCTCTCTTTCTTTCCCTCTCACTCTTCTGCGTTCCATCGTTTTCGTCCAAGACTATGTAGCAAGGTAGACTTAAAATGTATAAGTTTCGCTAGAGAATTTTGACTTAAAATTCAGTAGTTGGGTTCATTAATATGGTGTTTAATGCTTGCTTATTAGAAATTAAATATTAATAGTTTCCATTTAAAGTTGAAACAAAAGTTGTCAATGTTTGACAAAAAAAAAAAAAAAAAAAACCCTAATACATCACCAACTCCGTGAACTTGTACAAAATAATAGATTGACTCCTTGAACTTTGCAAGTGTCTCACCAGCTCTCTAAACTTGCTTACTTCGTATCATCAGCTCCCTAAACTTGTCCATAAAAGTATATTAGCTCCCTGAACTTTGCAAGTGTCTCACCAACTCCCCCAATTTTCTTATTCTGTAACAACTAAATATAAAAACCATAATTACTAACTTTCGATCCTAATTCATTCAATCTCTCAAACATGCAACACTAACTCTTATAATAGGTTGAAAGGTAGGAGAAGCGAAAAATTTACCTCTCGAATAGATGAAACGTATTTTTAGAATTTAGGTTTAATAAGTTTTATTTAGTTGTTACAGAATAAGCAAGTTTAGGGAGTTGGTGAGACATTTGCAAAGTTCAGGGAGCTAATCTACTTTTATGGACAAGTTTAGGAAGCTGGTGAGACACTTGCAAAGTTTAGGGAGCCAATCTACTATTTTAGACAAGTTCAGGGAGCTGGTAATGTATTAGGCCAAAAAAAAATTATATAATTAATTTAAATAGCAATAAACACCTCCATTTATGAATAGTCGGGTTTGTTTGTGAATAGTCGTATCTGTCGTGACCTGTCTTATTCGTTCGTGAATAGTCGTGTCTATCCATGAACAAGCGTGTTTATTCGTGAACAGATGTATTCTTTCGAGTTCTATACATATACAGAATGGAACTGTGAAAATTGATAGTCTAGACAGACAGTTGAAAAAAAAATAGATTTTTTTGAAAGTTTCTGCTCTCTGTCTTTTCACATTTGTTCTTGTTTTTCTGCTCCGGTGATAATGAATTCACATACGGTAAGAGTTTGCTTGCGAAATCTGTTTTAAAGAGAATGTTGATATAAACTTCAAATTTATCTAAACTCTTCTTTAAATTCCATATGCATGTATTCTGTCTGCATTTAACTCATGGGAGATGTTTTCTAAGCCTATCGCATCAATATAATTGAAGGTCTTGTTGTTGTCGGATAACTAAGCATTAAATCCAATATTTATGGAATCCAACTACTGAATTTTAATTCAACTTCCTCTAGCTCTTCAATCAAATAATAATAATAATACTAATAATAAATGTCAACTTCCTCTAGACGAACTTGTTTTCGGATAACCAAGACGGATTGAGAGAAAAAAGAAAACGTGTTTATTTTGACCCAAAACAAAAAAAAAATACTAATAATTCACAAATTAAAACTTTTATAAATTAAAAAAAAAATCACTCAGAAAGTAATGAAAATACTAAAATACCCAACATGGGAAAAAACTAAAATACCAATCATATTAAAACAAAAGCTAACACTCCCCCCTTAAGCCTAAACATCAGGTAATTGAACTAATCCCATTTGGACCAAGGCCTCAAACATCTGTGAAGCAGGCAGAGACTTTGTGAATAGATCTGCTAGTTGACATTCTGAAGAAACATAAATAGTGCAAAGGAATCCATTCTCTACATGTTCTCGGATGATATGTACATCGATGTCAAAATGTTTGGTTCTGTCATGATCAATAGGGTCTTTGGCTATCTGAATAGCTGATGTGTTATCACAGAATAACTTCACAGGGTAAGCAATGTCAATTCTGAAGTCAGTCAACAAATATGAGAGCCATTTCAATTCACACGATGTGGTTGACAAGCTTCTATATTCAGCTTCTGCTGATGACTTGCTAATTGTAGGTTGTTTCTTGGCCTTCCAAGAAATCAAAGACTTACCCAAAAACACACAAAAACTCGTGACAGGCCTCCAGGATTTTCTGCAAGTACCCTAGTCAGCATCACAATATGCTATGAGGGTGAAAGTAAATCTCTCTGAGTAGAAAAGTCCAAGATGCAGAGTTCCTTTCAGATATCTAAGAACATGAATTGCTGCCTACAGATGATGATTACAAGGTGCTTGCATATATTGGGATAACTGCTGAGTGGCAAATGTAAGGTCTGGTCTTGTAAAATTCAAGTACAGAAGTATACTAGCCAGCCTTCTATATTTGGAAGGGTCAGGCAAAGGGGTACCTGAATCCGTGAGGATAATACCATGTGATAGAGGACTATAAGCAGGCTGCATATCCATAACTCCTGCATCAAGAAGAATATCCCTTGAATACACTAGTATAGAAATGGCCTATGGTCACGGTCGTTTATCGTCAATAGCCACGGTTGTACGACCGTGGCCAAAGGGGGGCGTGGCAAATGCTTGACGTCTTTAGCCACGGTTGTTCGACCGTGGCCAAAAAGACATTAGCATCGGTTTTTACGTATAACCGACTCTAATGTCCTATATTTTGGCCACAGTTGTTATGAAAAACCGTGGCTAAAAGGATCTTTAGCCATGGTCATTCGTAACAACCGACTCTAATGCTCTCACCATTAGAGTCGGTTGTAGACGAACCATGGCTAATGATAAGAGCATTGGAGTCAGTTGTTGTAACAACCGACTCCAATGCTCTACTCATTAGAATTGGTTGTTATGCAACTGTGGCTAATGTCAATAATATTAAAATCGGTTATTGACCGTAATATTATTGTTTTTAACAATTTTACATCAATAGTTCAAATTAAACTTGCTCTATTTTTTTGCATTACTGTAATTAACAATAAACAAGAATTGTTATCCTCAGTCGTTTACCGTAATCGAAATTGATCTTGATGTATTACTGAAAGTAAATGCAAAATCAATAAAAAAAATGTAAACAAATATAGGGTAATTAATACTTGCTATACATATACAATCTTTAATTCAATATTCACAGCATTTTTTAGTATTTAACTAGCTCACAAAAACTGACATATACTCATTACTACTCTATTTTACTCTCTACAACATGATGTTCAACATAACTACAAACATGATGTTCAACATTACTTCAGTGTTGAAATCCTGCCATCTTTTCTGCTGTCTGTCTCTCAACCTTCGAGTATCACTACTGTAAAATAAGCACAATAGACACATAACAACTGTTAAATATGCACAATAGACACATAGCAACTGTTAAATATCAACTGAATATCGGTGTATCATTCCTACATAAATACGACTCAAATTTACAGGCTAATTTTACTAATACAATTCAAAAATAAAAACTCTAAAATTTGATCTACTAAAAAGAATATTATAATGAGTTCCATGATTAATAGAAACATATGAAACTTTAATTATTCTAACTGCAATTATTTGTTTTAACATCCGTCGTCTTTGATTCAACCAATTATAAAACTCTCTCAAGAGTTAAGGAACCATCGAGAGTAAATAATCAAAGGTTACCCGTGAAATTTCCTTCAGTCCATAAGTCACAAACTGTGATTATAATTTCAGGTTTATTGAATACTCTGCAATCACACAAAAATTACCCAACCAATTCTAAAATTCAAATTTCATAAATCCTCAATCAGAGAAATCATAAATATATCACTGAAAGCAATAACTTAAATTAACCAACCTCAACTGGCTGAAGGAGAAGGTTGTAGGGGGACTGTGAATTGCAGAAGATTTGAAGCAAGTCCACGACTGCTAATCAATTAATTAATTGTCCCAAATCAACTGCTATGCCAATTGCACTACATTAGTATATATGTAACACAAAGCTTTAGAACATCTAAGAAAGAGGAGATCCTTTAACTGATCCAAAACCATTATGTTAAATACTAATATTAACATGTAACCACTTGAATAAAGATGGTAAATAATAAATTTTGGGGAAAATGGCTGTACATGGATTTATATTACCAAAAACAAAGAAGGAAGGTGAAAGGAAGATGAAAAGAAGGAAAGCAATATCTAATATAATTTCTTATTTAATTTTTCTTTTTTTAACCAGAAATGAGCATACTTTTGTTATCCAATCTTAACTGAATTATTACTGCATATATCTAGTGTCTAACACTGAAATGAAGCTTGAGATGCGATTTAAATGAGTTATAGAACAAGCAAGAATGAAAAACAACTCATATATGGCCAGCATATAAAATACTATGATATTAATACCAAAAGCAAATGATAAACCATATGAACCTGTACAAAAGGTATGAAGGCTAGTATCGATTTAAGAACTGATGCAATTGGCAGAGTCCATACCGCGCTGCAGGGTCCGTGCATTTTGTTAAAGATTATTATGAAGCTTTACTTATTCTGCAATTCAATAGTGTTTTAGAGTAACAAGATTCACTGCCAAGAGATGCCACCATTATAAATCAATAAACCAAAAAGATTTTGCATGCCATATTTATCATCGGACAAAGTAACTCTTTGTAAGTAGAAAATACTAAGTTACCTCTTCTATTGCTTGATATGAGTCTAAATTTATTGAGACTGAAAATTTAACAATGGGAACTGAATAAGTAGAAACATATGTTAAGGTTCATCTCCATCCTAATAAAGCAGTAGATTTTACCCAAAAAAAAAGGTCATAAAAGAAGCAAACAGTTGATCATGAGGATAAGTGACAACCGTACAGCTCCCAAAATATCAACGACAGAAACCATACAGCTCCCAAAATCTCAATTAAGATAAACATGCATTTCATGTGGCAACTAATGTGTTGAATCATTTTCTCTATTCCATAGAAATAAACATTCAAAAGAGGTAGCACTAAGCATAAGGCACATAGGAGATGCATAAAACAAAAGGCATGGGCTTTTATTCTCCTATACAACTTTAATTGAAGTGCCAATCAGAAATTGGATAATTGAGAGAGACGGATCATATTGTTAAAGAATACGAGGAGATGATGAACTTACCGAGATTGGTCCTCAGAAGGACAAAACGGGTGAATCTGGAGTGTGCTTCTCTAGCAGCTTCAAAGGAAGAAATCCCGTGAATATTCACATTGTTAATCAGGACTCACATTGAGAAAGTTATACCATAGTGACTCTTTGGAATTGATGCCTAAGATGGCTGTTTCTGTTGCAAGATGCCTGAGATGCTCAGAATCCTATTTGAAGTTGATATTGTGGAACCATTTTGAGGAATTGCCCTGAAATGATCTCAAACAAAAACGACTGATTCAAGTTTGATATTCCAATTTGCTAGGTTACCTGCTCATAAGTAAACAAAGAACATAAAGGTAATAACAGATTGGTTAAAAGACCACCACGAGCTTCAATGTTGCTAGCCACAGCACACGGAAAGCAATACAAAACATAATTACATACAAGTTGAAACCCCTTGGATTGCTATTAGACTGGTTTTATCGAGCCGAATGCCGAGCTGCTCATGAGCGGGTAGGCTCATTTACATCCCTATCCCTTGGATTCACTTAACCAAGCCTCATAAAGACTCGCTCTTGCAGCAGCTCCATTGGACACTTATGCAAGCCACTGCTTCATCATTCATGGAGTCTCATATTCATGATTCAGTAATACAAAAGATTTTCTGAGTGCGGTAAAAAGAAAGGATATGCAGCCTCATCTTTTGTGGCCTTAACCATTTTATGTTGCTTGTAGTTAGTTGAAGCCTTGAAGCTCTCTTCGATCTGCTCTATTTCTCACTGTCCTTAACCTCACCTATTAAACAAGACTTTTCACATCAAGAACAGCAAGAAATTGGACAAAGAAATGAGAGGGTGATCATGTTGTTAAAAGATATCATAGATGATGAACTTGCAAATATTGTTATTCGAAAAGACAAGACAAGATAGCCTCAAGTGTGCTTCTCTAACATTTTCCTCATGAAGACTCGCTTTTGTAACAGCTCCATTCATTCAATTATTCAAATTGTTAATCAGGACCAACTCTCAACCACTATGAGAAAGATATACCACCACTTTGCTATGGCATTGATCTTCATATATTACTTACTTGAGACGCGGAAGCTCATAATCCAATTAGAAGTTGATATTGCTGAACCATTTTGAGCCATTGTCTGAAATGATCTCAAACCAACATGTCTCATTCAAATTTGATATACCAATTTGCAAATGTTACATGTTCATAAGAAAACGAACAACGTAATGGCAATGGATTGTTTTAATACCAGATTAGTTTGAAAACCACCACGAGTTCTGACGATGCTAGCCACAGCCCTCAACAATCAACGGTCGTCTGCATTATGTTCGCCAAAACAAAAAATCTCAAAAAAGACAAAGGAAAAATGAGAAACAGAATCAATGTATTGGATATGAAAAGCATTGAAGAATTAAATCACTTGTTAAACCTTATAAACCCTTACAGAAATAAGCATACATCCAATCGAAACCAAATTATTACTGCATATATCTAGTGTCTAAAACTGAAATGAAGTTTGAGATGTGATTTAAATGAGTTATAGAACAAGCAAGAATGAAAAACAACTCATATATATATGGTCAACATATAAGATACTATGAGATTAATATCAGAAGCAAATTGTATACTATATAAACCGGTACAAAAAGCAAGATAATCAATCACCTAAGCTGATATCTTCCTTCTATATGCCAACCAGATATGCAGGCTCGTATCGATTCAAGAACCGATGCATTTGGCAGAGTCCAGGCTGCTCTTGTCCAGGTCAATATGATGTCCTGTTCACAGCAGAGAAAAACTTTCAAGAGAGGCAACTTGCTAAAGCTGAGTTGCTTTCAATTACTCTAATAAAAGAGCTTTCAGTTATTGAAATATGATGTATTAGTAATTTTCTTTTTAGAGGTGATGCTTTTTTCCCCTTATTATGTGATCTAGAAATAATTAGAAATTGTGTATCAATTAAGAAGTTGTAGCTTAAGAGAGAGTTTTAATTAGTTAAGATTTTGAATTGGATTGTGTTTGTTGGTTGAAATAGTTTTGGAAACAAGAAATGTGTAATTTAATTTAAATATTTATGGAAATGCATTTTGATACATGTTAGACCAGTTCCGTTTCCAAAATTGATGAAGAAGAATTTACTTGCAACATAGCTTCACAACCTGCAGGGGACCTGATGCATTTTTTCTAGTTGTTCCAATGGTAATGCTTTTTTTATGCAATAATAATCAACTCTTCAGGGCTATGTAGTTTGCTGATTAATGAGTTTGCTAGTGTAAACCAGAAAACTCCTACAAGTTGTCTTGAGTTGATTAGTTTAATTTTTAATTCATGTTGAGATTTGCTTGATCTGATCGTATTACTTTATTTGCATCAGTAATGATAAAAGATGAAAATTAACAATGAATTTGAAGTTTGAAAAGCAAAAGAAAATTGATACTCCTAGTTTTATGATCTTTAAGATAATAAAAAAAACCTAAAAGTGGTGCAAACCAATCAAAGATGTAATGTGCAAATGCATCGGGTGTTTAGTATAATTTCTAATTAGTATGGTAATGCATTCTCAATTGAGAAATTTTATTCAGACAGACTAATCTTTCTATTCACTGCCTAGGAAGGGAAAGGAAAGACAGCAAACCTGCACTTCAGTTCTTTTGGCTATGCCATGTATTCAAAACCTTAGCTACTTAAGTAGAAAGAGAATCGCTACATTAACATCAGCTGCTGCCACTGGCACTAACATAAGATCGAGCAAAGCACTTAGGTGGGCAGCTCATAACATGAGCATTGCAGCAGAGCTTGGTCTAGTTCCTTATAGAAAGGAATTGGATTTCATAGTTTTTCCCTCCCCCTCTATCTAAGGTTAAAGTAAAAGGAGTTTCTTTAGTTGAATAAAGACGGAGTCCAGAATGTGGTAGGCTTTTCACTTCAAACAATGCATAGGGTTTACTTAGGATCTGGCTGAATGCCTGATTAAGGGACCAACTACCATACTAATTTACCTCATTTCATAGCTGAAGGGTGAAAATAAAGGCCTTATAAAGGAGTGCTTGCCCGCTGCTACATTCGAAAAAGAATAGTCGGGGAGAGATGTTACCATTAAGCTTACCCTGGAATTGGAACTTCCATATAGCATTGAACTGATACTAGAAATTATCCCAGGACAGGGGTGAAGGCCTTTATTACTCTAAAACATACATATTAGGATGCCCATTTACTTTCAATGCCTCAGCTAGAGTCTTTTCATATTATGTTATGGAAACATCTGAATCTGAATAAGGATAAGCTGTAGAATTACAGTTTAGGGTATGAAAAGACTTCTTTCCTACTTTCCATCTAATTTTGAGTTTGAACCATTTTGAACCATTGGGTTTTCTCGCTAAATTCTGGATTCTCTACTCTTTTGGCTACTCAATCAATAGCGTATGTAGATAAGAGAAAGGAAGAAGCAAGGGCTGAGCACATCTTTCGAAAGAACTCAATAGGCCATCCACCCGAAACCAGAAGAATGAATACGAACATGGACAAAACCAAAAGAATGAATACGAACAGGGACGAAACCCATAAGACGGAACACAAACACCAACAAACTCATATAATAAATGAAACCCATAAGAAAGAACAATAAAAACCAAATCATAAGGAAATCCCGGAAGATAGAACACGAACCCATATAACAATGAAACTCAGAAAAATAACAAATCATTCACTTACCTCTTTTCCATTGCTTCTGCCACAATCGAAACACGAAGAAAATCCAATCGTCGTCGATTAAACTTCAAACCGAGCTACTGCATATGAGTAGAAGGTAACACAAACTCAATTTTCCACGCTAACGAGAGGAATGGGGAGAGCTGCGAGCTGCTAATATTAGGTTGTGCAAGGAGAGAAAGAGAAAGGGGGAGAACGATAGGTTATTGATGTTTGGATAATCGACTCTAAAGAGTAATTGGGGTCTGTTCTTAATGAACCCATGCCATTATGCTAATTCCTGGCTCATTAGCTTCGGTTTATATTTAAACCGAGGCTAATTATCGGGTCATTAGCCTCGATTTAAGAAGAATCGACACTAATGATTGTTCAGACCGTGCACTATTTTTAAAAATCACATTTAGAGTCGGTTATTTCAAAAAACCGACTCTAATGTTCTAATTATTTGAGTCGGTTTTTTAAATAACCGACCCTAATTACCTGTAGCCACGGTTTTGCAAACAACCGTAGCTAATAAGGCGTGGCCGTAGGTCATTTCTGTACTAGTGATATTTAGTTTGGCTTAAAGTAAAACCAGCATGATCTCTTGCCAATTCGATACCCAAGAAGTACTTTATACTGCTTAGATCCTTAATGGTGAACTTGTCATGGAGAAAAGCCTTGACATCATTGATAAGCTACAAATTAGCTCCGATGAGCAGAATACCATCCACATATACTACAAGAATAATGAATGAGGAATCTGTGATGTGTAAAAAAAGACAATGATCATGTGTAGACCTATGAAAACCAAAAGTGAGTAAAATGTTGACTATAGCCCTTGTCTACAAGCCTTGCTTTGAACCTCTCTACTTCTCCACTAGGCTTGTACTTAATTTTAAAAATCCATCTGCTGGCAATGGCTTTCTTGGAAGGAGGAAGGGTAGTTAGGATCCAAGTACCATTATCTTCAAGGAGAGATTTTGCTTCTTGATTTAGGGACCCTATTTAGCACATAGCAAACAGTCAAAAGGATTTCTCCCCACCAATGTGAGGCAGCACCTGAACTAAGCATAATAGCTACTACAGATTCGGTAAGTGTCCTATTTTTCCTTTCAGCCTTTCCATTCATTTCTGGTGAATAAGGTGTTGTGGTTTCATGTATAATGCCATGTGATTTATAAAAATCAATAAACATGCTAGAACCATATTCTGTGCCTCTATCACTACGAAGTCTCTTGACTTTCCTATTGTATTGATTTTCTATTTCAACTATGAACAGCTTAAACATGTCAAATGCTTCACTTTTATTTTTCATCAAATAAACAAAAGTAAAGTTAGAACAATCATCAATAAAGGTTATAAAATACCGTTTGTCATTTCTAGTCAACTTTCCATCTAATTCACATATATCAGAATGAATTAAATCTAGAGGTTCAGAATCCCTAACAACAGATTTATGAGGTGTTTTTGTGATTTTTGCCTGACTACAATAATCACATTTAAGAAACTCATTTAAATTCAATTTTGGAATTAATCCTAAGGTACTCATGTTCTTAATGATACGCTTATTAACATGACAAAAACAAGCATGCCAAGCATTAAAAGTACACAAGCAGTAAACAGAAGCATTCACTTATTAATCTCAACATTCAATTTAAACATGCCTTCAGTTGCATAACCTTTTCCTACAAACACATTGTTCTTAGTCAAAGTAAATAAATCTGCTCCTATAGTCTGAGTGAAACCAGCCTTGTTGAGAAGATAGCCCGAAACCAAATGTTTCCTCATTTCTGGAGTGTGCATCACATCCTTCAAAGTTAAGGTTTTTCTAGATGTGAAGTTCAATTCCACATTACCAATTCCAGCAACAATAGTGGTATGAGAATCACCCAACAGCACTTTCTTATCTTCGGTCACAACAGTGTATGTTTTGAACATATTTCTATCATAGCAAACATGGCGGGAAGCACCAGTGTCCACCCACCACCCATCTGATCCACCTATGAGGTTGATCTCAGAAATCATAGCAACAAAATTATGTTGCTCTTCAGTCAGGTTAACACTAGGAGTAGTGTTTGGCTTGTTCCTGCACTTTCGTGCCATATGACCTGGTTTCCCACAATTAAAGCATAGGAAAGCAGCATCATTTCTAGGTGGCTGTTGATGTGACCTATTTTGGTTCCTTTGAAGGTTCCAATTCAAATTAACTCGGGTGTTGTGATTTTGGATTGGTTTGCGGTTCTGATTCTTAAAATTTTTTTGAGTAGGTTTCAGAACCGCAGTGGATCTTTTAGTGTTATTAGAAACAATAAGCACTTCTTCTTTTAAATCTTGTTTTCGAGCTTCCTCCTCAATTCAGAGACGTATAATCAGACTTTCCATCGAAAATTCTTTTGTTTTGTGCCTCAAAACATTTTTAAAATCTTTCCACGAAGGAGGCAATTTGTCAATAATGACAGCAACTTGAAATTGATCATTTAGAGGCATACCTTCTGAAATGATTTCATGTGCTATTTTTTGCAATTCATGAGATTGAAACTCCACTGATTTGTCATCCGTCATCTGAAATTTGATGTAGCGGCTGGCAACATATTTTTTCGACCTAGCCTCCTCTGTGTCATATTTCCTCTGCAGAGCTTCCCAAATTTCTTTGACAGTTTTTTCTTCAGCAGTGTAATAATCATACATGTCATTTGTTAACCCATTTACGATATACTTTTTGCACAGAAAGTCTGTCTCTGTCCATTTTTCAGCAGCACGAATATCAGCACGAACATTTGCCTCATCACCATCTTCAGGAACAACCGGTTTTTCAGAAGTCAGAACAGAAGCTACCTTCTTTGTTGTGAGGTAGAACAACATCTTCTGTCTCCATCTTCGGAAGTGAGCTCCTTCAAACCGGAATGGTTTGTTGATTTTAGCAACTCCATTTGATTGTTCCGTAGCCATCACAGCAGTAATTGAACCGTCTTAAAATTGTTGGAACTGGAATATAAAAACAACAGGAGACCGAACAAAAATTAAATGGGCAGAGTCGCGGACAATGTCGCTTTCTTTAAGACGTTCGCGGAACTGCCAGAAAATTACAAGCAGTATGAACTCCAGTCGTCTCCAGGATAAAACAGCCCTCTATAATACGAAATTGTATTGCAACCCTACAATTTCGTTTCTTCCTACACTCTCAGTTTGCTCAGTTTCGAAATATAAAATGAATGAAAAGTAATGTGTAGAAAATCAGTCTATCTCACACCTATTTATACTAAGAAAAAGAGCTGTTGAGCTCTGATTTAGTGGAGAAGAAGGTGGGAGGAAAATCAGGAAGGTGGAGGAGACTGGGTTTGTGAGAGAGACACGTTTAAAAAAAGAGACGTTAAAAACGTTTAGAAAAGACTAATTCAGAGTATTTAATTAAATAAAAATTAAATACAAAATTAATAAAAAAAATATTATTAGTTTTTTCAATAAAAAATTATAGATTTTACACCAACTCAACCCAGCCCGCCCCGGTTCGGAAGGCGGCGGCGCGTGCGGTGGTCAACCAATGAGGTAGGTCCCCACCCTTTCACAAAAGTGGGTACCTCTTGGGGCACACCCCAAGCATGTAAGGACCTCCTTAATAAGTATCTCCACCAAGTGCTTTGAAAGCAATGTGGGATACTTTCTATCTTAAAAATCAAATGTATGGGCTCTTTTCACAAATTAAAATTAGGCCAAGCCCAACATTATGTCTTCAAAATCTGTCCCTTGAGATTAGTACTTGAACTTGAAGCAAAATCTGCTATACATTTGAAGGGTTGAGGGACATTTGTTCCATTTATAGGGGTTACAATTCCAAAAGGTGAAACACAATTAACTCTAAGAACTTAATTTCAGTATCAGTAATTCCAGTTCAGTTCAGTAGATTTCAGGCCAGTTAAGTTTAGTTTTAGTTCAAAAATTTATCATTATTTATTATAATTATAATAACTTAGGCATAATACATACACAGTCCCCTGAACTTGTCCCTTTTTTTCATTTTACCCTCTAAACTTAAGGGACAATCTATTGACCCCTAAACTTCCAAAAAGCCACCCAATTTACCCCTCCTCTCTGACGTGGCGCTGACGTGGCAAAATACAAAGCTACAATAATCCAAGTGCCACGTCGGAGAGAATGGATAAATTGAGTGGTTTTTTGGAAGTTTAAGGGGTCAATAGGTTGTCCCTTAAGTTTAGGGGATAGAATGAAAAAAAAGGACAAGTTCAGGGGGCTGCGTATGTATTTAGCCAATAATTTATATATAATTTATAATTTAGTATTATTTATATATAATTCATAATTTATTATGTATATAATTTTTCATTTTTTATTATAATTATAATTTTTTATATATTATATAAGGTAAATAATTTACTAGTCCCCTAATTTTTAACTAACACACTGTTTAGTCCCCCTAATTTGAAAAACACATTTTAAGGTCTCTATTTTTTTCCAATATTAACCATGTGGTCCTTTTGTCTATTTTTTTTAGATTTTTAACCGAACATATCTTAGTTTTTACGACAGTCACAGTACAATACAAGTTGACCATGTTACTCTATTATTTTTTTTTTTTTTTGACAACCAAAGAAGCATATATTAAGAATCAAGAAGAAGCATATTACAAATAAAATCAGGGGGTACAGAAAACCACTCACCCCGATGTAAAGGTAAAATACTACTTCTAGCTAACAAATGAGCAACAGAGTTTGCAGAACGACAGACAAAACGAATAGAGCAATTAAAAGACTCGTTCAATGAAAAATGACAATCATTGGCTAAGGCGTTAAAAGGAGATGAAACCTCTAATGGGCGAGCCATAGACTGTACCACGATCAAAGAATCTGATTCAATGATTACATCCTTCCAATTCGCGGTCTTTGATCCAACTAAGAGCTTCACGGACCGATAGGGCTTCAATGAACGATGCATCTTGATAATTCTGCAAGATTCCATTTTTAGCCGCAACAAAACGGCCCGACTCATCCCGAACAATACACCCAAACCTAGCCACATTCTCGTCCGCGAATGACGCACCATCCACATTCAATTTTAGGAAGCCTGTTGGAGGACACTGCCACACCGTCAGGCTTGGCACAGTTGGACTGCCTGAAGAAGAAACAGACGCCTGCGCTTTCTTCCAGGCCTGTAAAAAGGAGCCGGCCGAATGCTATAGGATCGAGACTTGTGAACCCTTCCGATTCCACACCATGTTATTTCTATAACACCAAATGATCCACCATAACACGGCTACAAGCTCAACAAGCTCCACTGGTTTAGAGAAGATCCAGCCCCAATAATAAAAAATGTTATGAAATTGGGTTCCCACATCCCCAATAGGCGAAATAGTCCAAATAGCTCGAGCCATAGTACATTTGAGAAAAATATGATACGAATCTTCCACCGCCCCATGACAGAGCTCGCATAAATCTGAGATAGGAACCCTTCGGGCTTTCAGCATGACTTTAGAAGGAAAACAGTTAGCAAGAACCCGCCAAAGAAGGTTCTTAACTTTAGGGGGCACTTTAAGATTCCAAACTGGAGAATCAATGAACCAATTTGTTCCAAATCCAGACATAAGCTTTCGATACCCACTTTTAACTGTATAGATGCCCCGACGGTCATCCTTCCAATACCACACATCATGATCAACCCGATTAGATAAGGGGATACAAGTCTATTATTTTATATATGTATGTTTATGCTAAATATAACTGTTACAAGTCTAAAAAAACTAGACAAAATGACCAAAGGTTAATATTGGCAAAAGTTATGGACCTTATAATGTGTTTTTCAAAATAGGAGGACTAAATAGTTTGTTAGGTAAAAAGTAGGGGACTAATAAATTATTTACCCAATAATATATATATATATATATATATATATATATATATATTATTTATTATAATTATACTTATTTATATATAATATTTATCATTATACATATATAATTTATTATAATTATAATTATTTGATGCAACTTGTTTGCAAATTTTGCGAGAAGTAAATAAATAGTATACCAACATATGTACGTGACAATGCTCTACATAATCAACTGTCTCAACTACATTTTGATTTTTATCATCATCTTCTTCAACTTCATCATCATCGTCATCTACATTCTCCGTCACACTTCATTCTCTGCTAGCCATGATTGCCAAATTTGTTGCGCTATATATCATTCCGCACTATTAACATGGCGGCTTTACGGTTTATATTAAACACATATGAATCTACAACCATGTTGTATAATTGGTATCCCAATCATGAAAAGTCTTATGAAACCATGTATTTGTATTTAATTTCATAGGTTTTAAATAATATATATATATATATATATATATATATAATATTAAATAATATTTATTCAATATTATTCACGAGCTTTTATCGAGCCAAACACCGAGTTGCTACCATTGGTAACTTTAATAATATTTATTCAATATCATTATTATTATTATTGTTGTTGTTATTATTGTTTTTATTATCTTTAAAGTCTAATATTATAATTATTGTTAAGTTAAGTTTAGTTCAATAGCATTCAATTCAGTTCAGTAAATTTAATTTCACTAAAAAAAATATGGCGTAATTCCATTTTGGGATAATTCATATGGTAAGCATTTTGCTAATCACCAAATTTCACAGGCTCCTGGCCGCGTTGGTCATAGGAGACCAGTAGAGAACATGGTTGAGATTCCACCACCCCATTCTTTTTGAGTTATAGCGTAGGGGTCGACTGGTCGATGCTCCTTCAGCCAAGTCTGGAAATGTTGCTCAGTTGGAAGATGTGTTCGTCCACGCTCACCGCACCAATGATGTTGTGCAATATGTGCAGCCTTCTAGAATATCCTTGAGTAAATAAACTGGAAGTAACAATATGTCAGAGAGGGGTCGTCGTTCAGGGAACCTGCTCAGATGTTTAAATTAGCAAAGTTTGAGGAGAGGTAGAAGACACTATACATATTAGCAGTTAGTGATGTTTACATATATAGTAGCTGTTAGGGCTAACTATTGTAATCCTAATAACGTACCCTAATGACTAACTGGACAGGTGTCGGTCTTCAGTTGGCTTTGCAATCTTCAGACTGTAATGATGTTAGGTGGTGCACCCTGCAATATAGCAAGCATGTTGTTAGGTGTTCTCGTTTTATCGGTCCTAAGCCCTATTATGGTGTAAGCGGCGCGCTCAGTCACGTATCCACTGTCCTTTGCATAACCATTTCTCATTATATAACGACTCTCCTTTCTTTGTCGTACGAATACTGAGAATGATGTGGATATCAATCAACGTGCTTGACAGGTATCGTCCGAATTTTTAGGCAATATTCCTTGTTTCAAATCGGACAGTTTCTATGACTCTTCGTGATGTGATATGTACAAGTATGAATTGATTGGTAACATATATTGTAGGAAAAAAACATTAAAATTTCTCATTATTGGGCGGTTTTGAGCTGCCTAGCTTCATTACATTGACTCATATCAACATTTATGACAAGATGGAAATTAAAACCACCAAACAACCCAACATAAATGAAGCAATTATTGGAGTTCCATACAACTTAACAAACCCTTGGATGAAATAAATACTCCTCATCGTAGTAGCAAAAAGATTAACAAAACTAGGATTAACAACACTAAACCCTCCATCAACAACAAGATTAACACCACTAACATGATTAGCTTCATCACTAGCTAGATAAAGAGCAGCTTTAGCAATATCTTCTGTCTTCAAAATCTGTCCCTTGAGATTACCAGTAGAACTCAAGGCAAAATCTGCTATATGTTTAAAGGGTTTAGGGGGATTTGTTCCACCTAAAGGGGTTACAATTCCAAAAGGTGAAATGCAATTAACCCTAATTCCATTTGGGGATAATTCTGATGCTAAGCTTTTGGATAATCCCCAAATTCCATGTTTAGTGAGTGCATATGATTGAGTTGCGAGTCCTCCTATTTCTGTGCAAGCACTTGCTGTGAATAATATGCAGCCTTTGTGCTGTGGAATCATGACTCTTGCTGCATGTTTGGCTCCGAGGATTGCACCAATTAAGTTTATGCTTATTAGGCGATCTAAGTCTGATTTTTTGCTCTCTATGAACTTTGTGAATGGTCGATCCACTATTCCTGCATTTAGTTTAGGATTGATTTCATGTCAATTTAATTCTAACAACTTTCCAAACAGAGCAAAAGTTTCGTTTTTCTCGATAAACTTATTTGGAAGTTTTTTTTGACATTAAATAACAGTTCAAATAACTATCAAACCAGCTAGTTCAAATTTGCAGGTAAAAGTTTACAAGTAGGAGTTATGTGTTTTGTGAAATTTGCGGTTTAAAGAATATGTGAGTCAATTTTTAACTAAATAATAATTATGGTTCAGTTAATTTGTAAAATCAGACCTCGTACGTTTGGGAATTTGCAGAGTCAATCTTTGGTAGAAACTTAGTTTTTAAACCGCACAAAACACCTAACCCCTGTTTGTAAGCTTTTAAATCACTTGACTGTCTTTGCAAATCGGCCAAACCAAAGGAACTGTCCATGTATCTAGAATCTAGAATGTTTGTTGTATTAGTACATGGTACAAAGAACAGTCCAAATACACGAAAATGCTTCGGTTTTTCGAAAACATATAGTCAAATAATAGGTCAAATAACTATTAAATCAGCTGGTTCAAATTTTCCTTTAAGGTAAAAAATTTCTTGCTTGGAAACCTTTGGTATAATATAATTGCAACAAAACTGACTACTGTAACTGTCATAGCTAATAATAATAGCTAATTGTGAGTCTTATTTATCAGAATAGTCTGTATTGTACATATTTCAAGTTCGGAAAACTATTGTAGTGAAACTCTTAGTCTAATGATCGAGAATTTACTAATGACTTGGAAAGTCATAGGATAAAATCACATAGAGTCGTGTGGATTTTTTTTTTTTTGTTATTTAAAGTAAGCGTATTTGCGCAAATTTTAAAAAAAAAAGTTTAGAGGGCTATTAGGACTCAAGAGTGTGATAATGCTAAAAGTTATCTTCAGACGGAATGTAACCTTTTGGCAATAATTTTTTGGATAGAGACAAACACGACATACTAGTTGACTCGTGTCAATACTGTTAAACAAGAGTTGACTCTTGTTAACCGTGTCAAAAATTATCACTCTTACCTGCATTGTTGTACATAATGTCTAGCTTCCCATACTTGATAACTGTTTGATCTACGAGACTGCTGATTTCTTCTTCTTTGCTAACATCACAGCGGATGTAAATGGCGTTTTGGCCGAGCTTTTGCGCAAGGGCACGGCCAAGGGTGTCTTGAATATCCGCAATAACAACTTTGGCTCCATTTTCGTGGAAAAGTTGAACCGTGCTGGCTCCTATCCCGCTTGCTCCCCCGGTTATAATTGCCACTTTTCCTGCTAACCTGAAATTGAAAGAAACTAGTTGAAATTGAAAGAAACATGAATAAAACTAGAATATTAAGTTTTTTAAATTAGTAGATTACCTTTGTTCAGGCGTTACAAGGATAGGAATAGTCTCCTTTTCCATAAGTATACTTCTTTGAAGATCCAAACAAGAGAATTCTAAGTTTTGTGCTTCTCTTTAATGGGAATTTATAGTTATAAAAATTAGAACAAGTAGAAAATGGACGGTGAAAGGGTTCACTTTCTCCTTTAATGGCCATTTATTCTTTGTAACAAAAAAGATGACACTCAAATTTGTCTTTGGATACGTGAATCACTAAGGAGCTTTAGGCAAAAAAAAAAAAAAAAAAGACATAATTGCCAGGACACGTGTTCTAATTACAAGACCGAATTCCAAAGATACACTCTTAATCTCTAAGAAGCACCGTAATTTAAGGTAAAGAGGTGACATGCACAAAAGCATCAGTAAAAGCTAATCACATGTCAACACGTGGAAAGCTAAAGAAGCACAAGGTACATAATCACATATGTCTTCACTTTACTTTCAAGTCTTACTTGCTCTTTTCTTAGTAAAATACTGACTCAAAGAAGGGACATCGTACACCGGTCCCCTTCCGACTATTTGTTGATTCTCCTCAGGCTACTACAAATCAGCCTATATCCATTCTACAAATTGAAGGACATCATATATATTTCGTCTTAGCGTACAAAATGATGAAATTTATCCCCTAATATTTCTAGCAATTTTAAGTTTACCCTTACCAAACAAATTGAATGTGTTGGTTTGTGCACTATTTGACTGTTATATCAGATCTTTCAACCATGTTTGTTGATAAACTTAAATAGTTTTGTACACGTTTACAAGTTGTTTGTGATATTTATACGCCGCACCATAGGTGCGGGGGTGATAGCCTCACGCCATCACCTATGTGAGGGCGTGATAGCCTCACACATGTCCCCTATTTTTATTTTTATTTTTAATTAAATTTAATTTTGTTTAAATTTTAATTATTGTTATTTTTATTTTACTAGTTTTTGACCCGTGCGATGCACGGATTCATCTTAATATATAAATATTAACAAAAATATAATTAATAATTACAATTAATGATATAAAAAAGGAGGAAGTGACACCTCAGCTCCATCGTTACTGTTTTATATTATATATAGATATGCAAAGAAATAGAGAGATTTTAGGGACTAATTTAAATTATGTAGAACTTTTAGATATAGATATGCAGAGAATTAGAGAGATTTTAGAGATTAATTTAAATTCTGTAGAACTCTTAGATATAGTACGGATAAAATAATCTTTTTATAAATAAATATAATAATATAACTAAAGTTAATATATTATATTTTTTATTAGTAAAAAAGGAGGAAGTGACACCTCAGCTCCATCGTTACTGTTTTATATTATATATAGAATAGAGATATGCAGAGAATTAGAGGGATTTTAGGGATTAATTTAAATTATGTAGAACTTTTAGATATAGATATACGGAAAATTAGAGAGATTTTAGGGATTAATTTAAATTATGTAGAACTTTTAGATATAGATATGCAGAGAATTAGAGAGATTTTAGGGATTAATTTAAATTCTGTAGAACTCTTAGATATAGTACAGATAAAATAATCTTTTCATAAATAAATATAATAATATAACTCAAGTTAATATATTATATTTTTTATCAGTAAAAAAGGAGGGAGTGACACCTCAGCTCCATCGTTACTGTTTTATATTATATATAGATATGTAGAGAATTAGAGAGATTTTAGGGATTAATTTAAATTCTGTAGAACTCTTAGATATAATACGGATAAAATAATCTTTTTATAAATAAATATAATAATATAACTGAAGTTAATATATTATATTTTTTATCAGTAAAAAAGGAGGAAGTGACACATCAGCTCCATCGTTACTGTTTTATATAGAATATAGATATGCAGAGAATTAGGGGAATTTTAAAGATTAATTTAAATTATGTAGAACTTTTAGATATAGATATGCAGGGAATTAGAGATATTTTAGGGATTAATTTAAATTATATATAACTTTTAGATATAGATATGCAGAGAATTAGAGAGATTTTAGGGATTAATTTAAATTATGTAGATCTCTTAGATATAGTACATATAAAATAATCTTTTTATAAATAAATATAATAATATAACTAAAGTTAATATATTATATTTTTTATCAGTAAAAAAGGAGGAAGTGACACCTCAGCTCCATCGTTACTGTTTTATATTATATATAGATATGCAGAGAATTAGAGAGATTTTAGGGAGTAATTTTAATTATGTAGAACTTTTAGATATAGATATGGAGGGAATTAGAGATATTTTAGGGATTAATTTAAATTATGTATAACTTTTAGATATAGATATGCAGAGAATTAGAGAGATTTTAGGGATTAATTTAAATTATGTAGATCTCTTAGATATATTACAGATAAAATAATCTTTTTACAAATAAATATAATAATATAACTAAAGTTAATATATTATATTTTATATTATATTTTTTATCAGTAAAAAAGGAGGAAGTGACACCTCAGCTCCATCGTTACTGTTTTATATTATATATAGATTAATTTGATTATAATTTTATTTTTGTTAAATTTGTATGTTGTAAATTTTATTTTGTTTAATTATAGTTAAATTTAGTTGTTGTAAATTTTATTTTGTTTAGTTTAGTTTTGTTAAATTTGTATGTTGTAAATTTTATTTTGTTAATTATAGGTAAATTTAGTTGTTGTAAATTTTTTTTGTTTCATTTAATTTAGTTTAAATTTTTATGTTGTAAATTTGATAATGTTAATTATAGGTAAATTTATTTGTTGTAAATTTTATTTTGTTTAATTTAAGTTTGTTTAAATTTTTATGTTGTAAATTTTATAATGTTAATTATAGGTAAGTTTAGTTGTTGTAAATTTTATTTTGTTTAATTTAATTTAGTTTAAATTTTTATTTTGTAAATTGTATAATGTTAATTATAGGTAAATTTAGTTGTTGTAAATTTTATTAATTTAATTTAGTTTAAATTTTTATGTGTAGACGGAGCGGAAGACTGTGGCGGGAAAATCTATCTCGTCAGCAGCTAGGCATCTAGATATGGAGGAGGATGAGGATACACCACGTCATACGATACGGCGTGGTATTGATGTATCGGGACGTAGACGGAGAGGGATTGGAACGCAGCAGGTGCGGACGACTTCGATAGAGCAGGCTGTGTTGGACAGTCCGAGTTTGGGGGGGGAGGAGGCGGATGATTTGGGAGACCGAGATCCTCGTCTTCACCTTGTGGATGAGTATTTTCAAGAGAAAGCCGAGGCACAGCGACGACCGGGATCTGATGGTAATGATGATGTGCAGCCGACCCAGGGCTCGAGCACACAGCGCAGGGATGGTCGCTGCTAGTACATGTATTATTTATAGTTTTAGTATTATTTAGTATAGTATTATTTAAAATTTTAGTATTATTTATAGTATAATATTGTAGTATAATATTATTTATAATTTTAGTATTATTTAAAATTGGGTGTTGTTATTTCCATCCCCAATTTTCCACCCTTAGCCCCCTAAAATGACGAAAATGCCTTTTCAGGTGTTAGGGTGGGAATCAGATTTTTTTTTTTTTGCTTTTCCGACACGCGAGCGTGAGGCAATCACGTCTCACCACGTGGTGCGATGTGATAGCCACACGCACCACCATGTGGTGAGGTGTGATAGCCACACGCCTCACCATATGGTGAGAAGTGAGGCGATCACGCCTCACCATATGGTGAGGCGTGTGGCTATCACGCCTCAACACGTGGTGAGACGTGATTGTCGCACGCCCCACGCTCCTGGTGATTTTTTTTTACAAAAAATACAATTTAAACACATAGCAATCATATAAGTTGATAAATAAATTAAATTAAAATACATAACAATCATATAAGTTGATAAATAAATTAAATTTAAACACCTAATAATAATGTAAGTTGATGAATAAATTAAATTAAAACATGTAGCAATCATATAAGTTGATAAATAAATATTGTCAATTAAAACACATAAATTCATATATATCAATGTAATATATTCCAAGCAGCTCTCTTGTGAGCATAAATATTGTCCAAGTGACGAACACTCGGATCATGATATTTATGCCATTGGACGGGAATGGGAGGGACTGGAAATCCAGTTTTTAAATAAAGATGTATGTAGTGTTCATAACTTCTCAAATGACAAATGACAATCTCTCGCTCCGATGGTCTTCCATCGTCTGAACGCATCAGCAGTATAGTACAACATCCTAATCGTGGCTCAGTAAAAAGGAATATCGCTGCATTCAAAATAGATGCAACAACATATAAGTCATCCGGACTCACCATCCAGTGGGACTCACCACACCCCGCTCCTGTCCATCTAATACGCGTGAGTGCACCATCTACTCGGTTCCAGAAATCTGCTTCTATAAGTGTTCTTACCAGCTTCCACTCCTCTTGATTATTTGTGATGGCATCGGCTAAAACACGAAATCCATATTTACTATCTGATACAACATCTAGGTATCCAGTAATATATGGTACAATGAGTCCCTAGACCCTATGTAAATGCTGGTATCCGCTGATATCCGCATTAAATCCGACTACAAATATGAATATATGAATTTCGTCAGTGATAATATATTTATTTTAAGATGAACTTATTTATTACGAAAATAATAAATACCCAACATCTCATTGTTATGTACAAGGACGATGAGCTTCGGCCTCGACTACGACTACTCCTCAAAGTAGAAGACTGAGCACGACCACGTGCACCCTGACTATACTCCTATGCACTCGAATTGTGCTTCATAGATGAACTCCCCTTTGGTCTATCCCTAACTATATCTTAGACCTCAAGTTCTTTGTAACTGCCTTGATTTGGGTTAATTTGATCATGGATGTAGACAGATATGCTACGCACCATTGCAGGATCTAACTTGTCAACCTTTTCCACAAGAGAGTGAAAAAACAGGTGATCCTCGGTCCCATCGCCAAATAGGGGAGCAGTAGCTGGTATGTCACTCAAACCATCAAAAGTAAGAGTTCTCCAAAATGGATGGATGCGTTCCACACTAACCGGCGTATTCGAATAAATGTGTTTTTTTAATTTCACATGCACAAGGAATATCATAAGTTATGGGCAACACACACCCGCAATCGGTAAACATATCCACACGCAATCCACGCATACACACCATCTCATCATATAGTAGACGCAAACAGTAATGTGAAACATGTAAGTCGAGGTAACTGAAAGAAAATCCGCAGTGAGACACCACAGATCTTCATCTCGAGTCCTCAAGTGAGTATCTGGTTATATACAATAAAACATTACAAAACTAATTTATTACAATTAAAAAGATTAAATTTAATAACAGAAAAAACGTCCTACTTGATCGCATCAATCTCAGCCTCAATGTCTTTGTGCACCTTCGCCCACACTGTATCGTGTGCTCCGGTAGATGAATTCAACAACTGGTTCAACTGTGCATGTGCACTCTCTACTCGACATGTTGATGTGTTTCCTAAGTGCAACATATTATTCGTCCATGCTCGACAGAACTTCTCCTTATGCACTAGCCATGTGGTCTCCACATACTATATCACACGAGGCCATTTGGCAGTAGTATTCTTCATGATTCTCACTGCCTCCTCATATTCGACTACTGTTGGCGCTTCAATTATATTTTTTCATTTGCTATTCTTAAAAATTTCTCCAAAATCCTTCATTTCAATCAATTACCTACTTTATCCTCCATATCTTTATTAATATGCCAATACACAACAAATGATGAATTTCTGGAAAAACCACACTAACCGGTCTCATCAATCCTAACTCTCGGTCAGTAGCAATGGCTGCCGGATGAACATCACCTCCGAGCAAAAGCCTCAATTTTCCTAAAACCCACATATAACTACCCTTAGTCTCATCCTTCATAATTGCATTGGCAATCAAGAAGTTCTTGTTAGAAGGCGTCATTCCAATGATCTCAAAAAATGGTACTTTATACTTGTTTGTTTTATATGTTGAATCTATGACAACAAACAAGTAGTAGGATCGGAACAAGGTGATCGAAGTAGGATGTGCCACAAAGAGGTGAGTCACAACATTGCTATCCGGATCCGCTTGCGTCTAATGTATGTAATCCATATCTATAGCAAGCCGATAAAACTGACTGATTATATCTCGACCCTCAAAACTCCCAGTCCTTATTTTTTTCCTGTAATTATACACATGTTTTTGGGTCGGGTTATCCTCAGAGTGTTTTTCTTTAATCACTGCAAAAATAGCATAAGGCTTTGCTTGAGTTGCACTCATTTGACGCACAATTTTTTTTTTTTTTTTGAACCGGGACTTAGTCCGTTCATCTGTCGATATCCCTTACGATATACAACCAATCCATGATTATGCTGTCCTCTCTCTCCAGCAACACCATTTACCACCCAACCCCCTAATTCTCCGATTTCTATAACATTCACCTAGAATTTGCAACCACAATATTTGGTTTTCGAATTCCTCCGTATAGCGTCCTCCATATCCCTATCCCTTTGGGTATTCTTTATACCACATGCACTTTTAACCAATATCCATTTTAATTTACCTCCGGTCTTGTGAGAAGCTATAGTTAACTCGAAGCCAAGACGAATCGCCGTCTGTTTTGCCCGTTTAACAGCTTCCTAGTATGTTTTAAATGTCTATAGAGGACAAATTTCCCCACTGTAATCGACACCGTCACCTCCAAAATCTTCTAATGGAACCTGCAAATGTTAACTAACGAACATTAGATTCCATTACGAGCAAATTCGCCAATATTTCGAGTCTATATCCTAAAATTCCTAAAATTCGATTTTCTAGGTACGAGGCATGTGCATATTGCGCCCCACCTAGTGGTAGGGCATGTGAACATTGCGCCCCACCTGTAGGTGGGGTGTATGAACATCACGCCCCACCACTAGGTGGGCGTGATGTTCAAACGTCACGTAACCCGACAGCCACTTTTGTCCAAAAATTTTAAAACGTGCTCAAAAAATTTTAAATGGAAATATACATCGACTTCAACAGATTGGTCGTTCTCGTCTCTTCCCGGGGATGACGGATTGCTCTCCATTACACATTTAATCAAGGATTTCGAAAAGAATTGAGTTTGAGAGAGTTTAGGGTTTTTCAAATTTATGGTAATGAGCAGTATCGTCTTTTTCTGGAAGCTGATGGTGGGAAATTGGGGCTGGATATAGCAATCCACTTTTTTTATTGATTAAAAAATATTATTTTTAATTCTATTGATTTATAATAAAACGAATTGGCTTCCCAATTAATTATCCTCTTTCCGCATGTTATTTTTGTCTAAGCACTACTCCCTCCTTCTCTTATGGTTCTTTTTCAAGATCTCTGTTTTTGTTTTTTGTTTTTCTTCTTCCATTGTTGTTTGGTGATTCAGATTTCTAGTGCTGAGATAAATTTTTCAGAGTAAATCTTTTTAGGTAAGATTTTTTGGTTTTTTTCTTTTATTTGACTTGAAATTAGGTTTTTTTGGTAATGTAAAGTCCCTAACGTTTTTCTCGGTGAACTGTTTAGTCCCTAATGTTTTTCTCGATGAACTGTTTAGTCTCTGCCGTTAGACTCTCATGAAGATTCTGTTAGTCAATTTGGATTTGCGTTCTTATTTTCCTTTATTTTCCTTTCCTTTAAACTCGAATGCATCTGAAATCAACTTTAAGTGTTCTTTTTCTTGATTTTCTTCTTAATCGTTCAAATTCGTAAGCATTGAGTCTGTTCTTTTTCTTGTTCTCCATACAAATAGCTTCTTCTTCTAAATTGGATTTCCTCTTCTGAAGTTTGAAGGTAAATAGTAAGGGGTAATTTAGTCATTTCCAAAGTCATAAACGGTAAAAAATCTAACAAACAGATGGAGGACTAAACAGTTCACTGAGAAAAAGGTTAGGGACCTTACCATGTGTTTTTAAAAATACAAGGACTAAACAGTGTATTTTGTCAAAATATAAGAACTAATAAATTAATTATCTTTTTTTTTTGTACGCTTTCTGATTTATCCTATCTTGCAGCTGGGACTATTGTTGTATACGTTTGGTTGGTGTTCTTCGATTATCCACATTCTTTGTCAAAATTCTATCTGGTCAATTTGTTATCCTTTTGTTTATTTAATCTGCATTTTTTAGTTCCATTTTGTTTTATTGCTTATAATTCCTTATTTAATTTATTTGTTATGAATTTGCTATTTATTTGTGTATTCTTTCATTAGTACAGAAATGACATTTAGCCACGATTTATTGGTGATGGTTTTAATATAGAATCAATGCTAAAGGTCATTGGAGTCGGTTGTTACCGACTCCAATAACGCCTTATTGGTGACGGTTAAGGCAACTAACCGTCGCCAAATGTCCTACTTATTTAACGCCGGTATTTTTGTGGGTTATTGGCGTCGGTTGTTTCAAATAACTGACGCTAATGACCCTAATTATTGGACTCAGTTGACGTTAAGCCGTGCCAATTAGGGTCATTAGCGTCGGTTTGGCAAGTAATCGACCCCAATTAGGGTCATTGGCGTCGGTTTGGCAAGTAACCGACCCCAATTAAGGGGTCATTGGTCAATTAGGGAGGCCTGATTAAAATGTGGAGGGATTTAATTGACGAAAATAAAAACATACATGGCCAAATTAGAAGTTGAGTAAACAAACAACCTCTCAAAATGTTAACAACTAAATCTGCGAAATATAAGTTATTTACAAAAAAAGGACTAAATTATTTACTATACAGTTACAAACAACTTGCAAATGTGTACGAAATTGTTTAAGTTTATCAATAAATTTAGTTGAAAGATCTGATATAACAGTCAAATAATGGACAAACTAGCATAATCAATTTGTTTGGTAAGGGTAAAATTAAAATTGATAGACATATTACGGGATAACTTTCATCATTTGTACGCTAAGATGAAATATATATGATGTCCTTCAATCTTCAAAATAGATTAGATAGGTTAATCTGTAGTCACCTGACGAGAATCAACAAACAGTCAGAAAGGGCTGGTATACGGCATGTCCTTTCTTTGATGCTTAAGTTAGTATTTTACTAAAAAAAAAAGAGCAAGAGTTGAAAGCAGAGTGAAGGCATATGTGATCATGTACCTTGTGATTCTTTAACTTTCTAAGTGTTGACATCTGATTGGCTTATACTATGCATGCTTTTGTGCATGTCTCCTCTTTACCATAAATTACAGGTGTTTCTTAGGGATTAGGAGTGTATCTTTGGAACCCGATCTTGTAATTGGAACATGTGTCCTTGGTGTTATGTTTTTTTTTTTGCCTAAAGCTCATTATTGATCCACGTGTCCCGATGGTTATATTTCTTTATCGTAAATTACGACGCTTCTTAGGGATTATGAATGTATTTTTGGAATCCGGTCTTGTATGGTCATATTTTTGTAGGCTTAATGCTCCTCCGCCCCCTTAACTTGTCCAAATTGGTCATTTTACCCTTCCAACTCATTGAATGTCTTATTTACCCCCTTAACTCCATAAAAATGGTATTTCTCACCCCCTTAACTTGTTCAAATTTGTCATTTTACCCCTCCCCAAGTCATCGAATGTCCTATTTACCCCCTTAACTCCATAAAAGTGGTATTTTTTACATCTTTATAGTGCAAAATTAATAGGACTTATTCAAATAAGTTTCAAAATATATTTAATACCACTTTTGTGGAGTTAATGAGGTAAATAAGAGATTCTATGAGTTGAGCGGGTAACTGGACAAGTTGAGGGTGTGAGAAATACCACATTTATGGAGTTAATAGGGGTAAATAGGACATTTGATGAGTATATATATAAAGCTCCTTATTGATCCATACTGAATGTCCATCTTTTTTGTTACAAGGAATAAATGCCCATTAAAGGAGAAAGTGATCCTTTCACCATCCATTTTTTGTGGTCATGTTTTAATTTTTATAACTATAAATTCCATTAAAGGAGAAGCACAAAACTAAGAATTCTCTTGTTTGAATCTTCAAAGAAGTATACTTATGGAAAAGGAGACTATTCCTATCCTTGTAACGCCGGAACAAAGGTAAGGTACTAATTAAAAAAACTTAATATTCTAGTTTTACTCAACTAGTAATTTCTTTTAATTTCAGATTAGCCGGAAAAGTAGCAATTATAACAGGAGGAGCAAGCGGGATAGGAGCCAGCACGGTTCAACTTTTCCACGAAAATGGAGCCAAAGTTGTTATTGCTGATATTCAAGATGCCCTTGGCCGAGCCCTTGCGCAAAAGCTCGGCCAAAACGCCATTTACATCCACTGCGATGTTAGCAAAGAAGAAGAAATCAGGAGTCTCGTAGATCAAACGGTTAACAAGTACGGGAAGCTAGACATTATGTACAACAATGCAGGTAAGAGTGATAATTTTTGACACGATTACTAAGAGTCAACTCTTGTTTAACACTATTGACAGGAGTCAACTAGTATATGCCTGTTTATATGTGTCCCGAAAAGTATTTGATCCAAAAGGTTAGTCGATAGGTAAGCTATAAAAATTAAATTTTGTTATTATATCAGACACACTTTTGCATCCTAATTGCCTTTAGAGCTTGAAATACCATGTCAAGAAACCATTTAATCGAAAAATTTATTATTAGCTCGAATGTAACGCTTATCATGTTTGTTGCAATTATATTATAGGGATGAAATTCAACTTCGTTGTTAATATTTTTGGAAAACATAGATTTACCTTTAATGTACGAAATGGTAAAGAAACTTATCCCTAGCATTTCTAAGCAATACTTCTTAAAAAAACAAACATAAATTAAATTATACCCAAATATTTGGTTTCATGTGACGTATTTAATTGTTCACATTTTGATAGGTTGTTTGTAAGTGTGTTATTAACATAATAAACATTTTAGATATAATTAATATTTAACAACTTCGATATGGTAGTCAAATAACCGTTAAACCCGTTATTTTTCTTTTTAAGAATTGGTAGGAATTTTTTTATATTTCATACTTTCTTAATATAAAACAAATTTGGCATAATGCATTGTTGCCCCCTTGTTAGCACAAAATTTCAACTACTCCTGAAACTTTCAAAAGTTACATATGATTACATATTCTTATTCAATTGCATATTTGATAACCTCTTAGATTTTCGATAAGTTCATATTTTTATCAAATTGCATTCAATAATCTAAAACTTCAAAAGTCCTATGAACTTTCAAAAGTTTCTAATAATTTATCTCATAGTTGTTAGAATCGTACGAGTCGCGAGTCCACTCGTACGATTCGATTCGTTTCATGAAGAATTTGAGTCGTATCTATGGCACGACTCGGAAACTTCATGAATCAGACGAGTCACCACCGATTCGGCCGATTCACCAAGTCACCCGATTCGGTCAATTTAGACCACCATGTAAAAAAAATCAATTTTTAACAACTAAAAAACGTATATCAGAAGCCGTTTCGAAGAAGATGACTATTTACTTTACAAAACAAGAAAACATATAGAAGTTATGAAATACGATTAGTTTCAATTAGACGACTCTTCACTTTACAAATCTCAAAACCTTCCCTCTTCTTTTCTGTTTATTTGTTATTATCTTCTTCTACTCTCTATTATCTCTATTTTTTTATTTTCTGTCTGTCTCTATTTTCTTTTCTAACTTGATATTTGCATTTTGGGCTAATATTTAAAGTTAAATATGGTTAATATTTTATTTTTTTATAGCATTTTGAATTTGATCTGAATCTTATGATCCGATTCGATTAACGAGTCCCGATTCGCAAAATGAGATTTCGAGTAACTAGTCGAATCTCGATTTAACAACTATGATTTATCTATTTGACACATACGGACTACTTTGACACGTGAGAGTATCTCCCATTTGGACCTTATTAGAGCACCTCTAATGGGTGTTACAAGCTTATTGCTTGTAACACCCAACCAATAGAGGAGCTGTGTTTTCTTTATTACAAGTTGTTGGGTGTTACTAACAGTAGTAACATGAAGTAAAAAGTGCATGGAAAATGAAATTTATTGTTTATATTGGAGCTTGAGATACACCGAAAAATGAGAAGCCTCTAAAAGAGAGAATGTATTCCAAACTCTGTATTTAGAGAGTCTCTTTGTGGAAGAATCGTGAAACAAAGTGGGAGACAAAGTCTGTCATCCATTATTAAATACATAAAATTTCTTTTCATTATTTTTTTTTATATATACACAAATCTTGTTATTTTAATTCTAAAACCATTATTGTTTTTAATTTATCCATTTGGCAGCTCATACACTTACCCCGTGTTGCAACCAGTATTGTTGCTCTTACATCATATAAATCCTAATTTTTTCACCTCTAAATTAAATGCAGGAATAGTAGATCGTCCATTCACAAGGTTCATAGAGAGCAAAAAATCAGACTTAGATCGCCTAATAAGCATAAACTTAATTGGTGCAATCCTCGGAGCCAAACATGCAGCAAGAGTCATGATTCCACAGCAGAAAGCCTGCATATTATTCACAACAAGTGCTTGCACAGCAATAGGAGGACTCGGAACTCAATCATATGCCCTAACTAAACATGGAATTTGGGGATTATCAAAAAGCTTAGCATCAGAATTATCCCCAAATGGAATTAGGGTTAATTGCATTTCACCCTTTGGAATTGCAACCCCTGTAGCTGGAATAACTGTCCCTAGATTTATATCAGATTTTGCTTTGAGTTTTACTGGTAATCTCAAGGGACAGATTTTGAAGACAGAAGATATTGCTAAAGCTGCTCTTTATCTTGCTAGTGACGAAGCTAATCATGTTAGTGGTCTTAATCTTGTTGTTGATGGTGGGTTTAGTGTTGTTAATCCTAGTTTTGTTAATCTTTTTGCTAGTTCGATGAGGAGTATTTATTTCATCCAAAGGGTTGTTAAGTTGTATGGAACTCCATTGATTGCTTCATTTATGTTGGGTTGTTTGGTGGTTTTGATTTCCATGTCATCGTTTATGATGATATGAAACAATGTAAATGAAGTTATTCGGCTAAAAAAGCCACCCAATAATGAGAAATTTTAAAGTATTTTTTGGAACATTATATCATATCAATCAATTGATATTTGTAGTTTCACAGTAATCATCCGATATGAAGTAATTAATTTTCTTAAAGATGCGAATGGTACTTTATAATCTCGTGGATTGATATCGACCCTCTGTCCATGTATCTGTATGGTGAAGGAAGGAGAGTCATTCAGAGCAAGCCGCCCGACATCATAAAGGCCTCAAGGTCTTAGTGTTAATTGAGAATTGAAAGGAGATAATAATCTGTATATTATATTTGCTTGATTTGTGTTACAGTATATTTGTGTATAAATAGTAAAGAGATGCTAGCCCTAATTAGTTACAGAGAGACCTAATTAGACTAGACTTGTGAGAGATGTATTCTAAGTGTACTAGGAAAGGTAAGGATAAGTGCAACCGTGTGCTGTATGGATATATACGGTTAAATACAAAGTATATCACTAATACCCCCCTTAAGCCGAGGACGAGAGCAAAGCGTGAGTCGTTGGCGAAGTATGTTGAACCGCGAACTGGAAAGTGGTTTGGTAAGTATATCGGCGACTTGATCCTCGGTAGGAATGAAGTGAACTGATAAAAATCCGGAGGCCACTTGTTCTCGAACGAAGTGATAATCAAGTTCAATGTGTTTGGTGCGAGCATGAAATACTGGGTTAACAGTGAGATAAATTGCACCGACATTGTCACACCATAATCGAACCGGTCGCGGGATTGGGATGCGAAGCTCAAGCAGAAGGGATTTGATCCAAAGAAGTTCGGCAGTGGCATTTGCAACAGCTTTGTATTCACTTTCGGTGGATGATCGTGCAATGGTTGGTTGTTTGCGAGTGTTCCATGAGATGAGGCTTTTGCCTAAGAAGATGCAGAAGGCTCCCGTGGAGCGACGATCATCGGGGCAGCCACCCCAATCATTGTCTGAATAACAGTGAATAGCTGTGATTGGTGAACTAGAGAATTTGATACCGCAGTCCTGAGATCCGTGAATGTATCGTAGTACTCGTTTGACTCCTTTCCAATGTTTGTCTGTTGGACAATGTAGGAATTGACATAGCTTATTGATGGAGAAGGCTATGTCAGGACGAGTGAGAGTGAGGTACTGTAGAGCTCCAACGATGCTCCTGTATTCTTCTCCGGATTGTAGACGAGTTCCTTGTTCACGAGATAGGTTGGGAGTTGTGGCCATGGGTGTGGAACAGGGCTTGCAATCGAGCATGTTGACTTTGGCAAGGATATCGCGAGCATATTTGGTTTGGGAAAGATGAAAACCATCTGCAGAATACACAATTTCAAGGCCAAGAAAATAGGAAGCACGCCCTAGATTCCGTATTGGGAATTCCTGTTCAATCTGTAATATAGTTTTCTGAATCAAAGATGGATTAGTGCCAGTAACCAATATGTCATCGACATAACACAGGATGAATGTTTTGTCATGTGAAGTGTGATTGATAAACAGAGAGTTGTCAGCTCCAGACATAGTAAAACCAATGTTACCCAAAAACGTTTTGAGACGCAAGAACCATTCTCGAGGTGCTTGTTTGAGACCGTATAGGGATTTACGGAGTAAACACACATCATTTGGTCTGTCTTTATCACGGAATCCTTGTGGCTGTTCCATATAAATGGTTTCTGTCAGATTGCCATGAAGGAAGGCATTGGACACATCCAATTAGTTAATGGTCCAGTTGTGAGCAGCTGCAAGGGCAAAGACAAGACGAACAGTGGTGGCTTTAACAACAGGACTAAAAGTTTCCTTATAGTCCAGGCCAGATTGTTGGCTGAATCCTCTAGCCACAAGTCGCGCCTTGTGACGTTCAACGGTTCCATCTGCTTTTAACTTCGTGCGGAACAGCCATCGTGAGGTGATGATATTTCTGTCTTTTGGACGCGGAACCAGATCCCAAGTGCGATTGGTGATTAATGCATGTATTTCGGATGCCATAGCATCCTGCCATTCTGCTTTTTGATTAGCAGACGTAAAACAACTGGGAGTAAAATTTGCAGATGAGACAGTAGTTTAAAGAGCCATAAATTTTCCTCTAGATTGAAGCGAGGAAAGCCGAATTTGCATTGGATGACGTCGGACAGGTTCCGAGGTTCCCGGGGCAGTGCATAAATTTGTAGGAGAGGAAGAAGAGAGTGATGTCGTGATCTGAAGTTGTGGGCTGGAATTTTGTGCTGATGAGATTGCAGAGGAGAGGATATTAATTGGTGAAATGGGTTCAGGGATAGGCTGAATGTTATTTGATGAGGAAATAGGCATGGTGAGGTGATGATGAGAGTTTGATGAGGTGTCTGGCGGGTTAAGGAATGGTGATTGGTGAGTGGCGTGATCAGGAGAAGAAGTGGAGGGAGATTTAGTGGCTGTCAGCTGGGGTGGTGATGAGGGCGTGATTGTGGGAGAGTGGGAGAGGTGGTTATTGGGTAGTGTTGTGATAGTGGGAACCAAATCAGGAAAGGTAGATGAGGGATTTGTTGTGGGAGTTAAGGTGGAATTTATGTCAGCAGGTAAATTTGTATTGGTAGATTTGTGGTGATGTGCAGGAATTGAATTAAGTGGTATTGATGAATGCAAAGAGATGTTACCTGGATAAGGCCCGAGTAGAGACGGAACCGAGACAACAGCATTTGTGACAGGAGAGGCGGATTCCGGTGTATGCACAGTTGTCGAGGCAGCTTGAAGAGGAAAAAGATTCTCACGAAACACAGTGTGTTTGCAAATATAAATGCGATTGGAGTTGAGATCAAGACAAAGGTGACCATTGTGATTGGGGGAGTCCCCGAGATAAACACATAAGCGAGATCGAAAGTCAAACTTATGTTTATTATATGGATGAAGTAAAGGCAAAATACCACATCCAAAGACACGTAATTTTGAGAAATCCGGTGTTTTGTTGAATGCTTTGGTGAATGGAGACACAGACCCAAGGACTAAAGTGGGTAGAAGATTAATTAAGTAAACATTGTGTATGACGACATAGTTCCAAAATTTTAAAGGTAGTGAAGCATGAGCTAAAAGCGTTAAAGCTGTGTCAACAACGTGCCGAATTTTCCGTTCAGAAATACCGTTTTGTTCATGAGTATGAGGACACGCTAATTTATGCAAAATTCCTTCTTTAGCAAAAAAAGATTTGAGTTTTTGGAATTCACCACCAAAGTCTGAGTAAAAGTTCTTAACCCTAGCCTTATATTGACGAACAATCATTGCATAGAATTCAAGAAATAGGGAATAAACATCACTCTTATTTTTCAAACAATAGATCCAACTAAAACGAGTAAATTCATCAATGAAGATAACAAAATAACGATGTCCAAAATTTGATAAAATAGGGGAGGGTCCCCACACATCTGAATGTATAGATTCAAACATGTAAGTACTTGAACGAATAACAGAATTTAAATGCGATTTGGATAGTTTGCCCATTGGACAAGAAGAACACGCCTGAGTACTCTTGGATGAAGGAAGCTGATGTTGACGAATGATCTGAGATGCAGTTTGTGAATGACAGTGACCAAAACGAGCATGCCATTGTGCAAACGGAATCCGTTCTCCAACTAAAGCTTGCTTCAAAGCAGGAGGCATGATGTACAGTCCGTCTCTACTCGGTCCTCGCAAGAGGATTTCCTTGTTGGCCTGGTCCTTGATAAGAAAATAAGATGGCCAAAATTCAAAATAACATGAGTTGTCACGTGAGAATTGTTGAACAGAAATCAAGGATTTAGTTAAACGAGGCACAAGTAAAACATCTTTAAGATTGAAGTTGTGGAGAGAAGAAGACCCCATGTGGGATATAGGCAAACCTTGTCCGTTACCAAACCGAATATTATCATGACCCTGGAATGGAATCATATTTCGAATCTGTTGAGCATCATTGGTCATATGGTGAGTGGCTCCGGTATCAGGGTACCATGGCTGTTCCTGACCCATTCCATCATCCAAGGGAGGATTTCCCTGATAGTCCATACATGTGATGTGTGCCTGAGGACGAGAAGCTCTGTTTGGTGGCGCCCCATGCTGAAGTGTCCCCCGATTTTTCTTCTGAGGACATTTGTCAACCCAGTGTCGAGTATCATTACATATGAAGTAGTGTCCCCGCTTGCGTTTAGATTTGAGCATGGAGGCAGAAGAATCTATTTTGACAGTGAAGTTCGCCATGGGAGATGGATCAGCACTGTGCTGAAGTAGTTCTTCTCTGATCAGTTCATCATATAACTCATACCAGTGAACAGGTTCTCCACGTCTGACATTGAGAGCCGTTAAGACGGAGTGATACTCCTTGCCAATGTTTTTGTAAATGGTGGCAATTAACTGGGTGATAGACGATGGACTGCCGGCTGATGTAAGTTCATCGGCAAGAGCTTTGATTTTCTGAAGATACGCGGAGACACTCATATCATGGCGTTGAAGTGAATTAAGCTCAAGAGTGAGTTGAATACGTCTGTTTTCTGAGACGGCACCATAGGTGCATTCTAATGCATACCAGACCGCACGAGCAGAGGTGAGATTGAAAACGGTGGAGACGACCTCCTCACTAAGAGAGGCCAAGATAGTGGCACGAGCAATACGGTCACGCTGTTCCCAGTTAACATAGGCCGGATTGAGCATGAAATCAGCGGACTGAGTTGGATTTGCACCAGCAAACCGAGGAACATATTTAGGAGGTGAGGGAATTGCACCAGTGCAATTTTCATCGAAGACCCTCATTGCATCAAGGGTGGCCACAAGGTAAGTATGCCAAGTTCGATAGTTACGAGATGTCAGTTTGACACTCATGACAGGGATTGATGTTAAGGATGATGTGGGATAAGAAAGCTGACTTGCAGGAGGTACAGAATCAGTATAGGTACCAATTGGGGGAGGGAATGGTGGTTCATGGGTTGTATGAGAAGGGAGATGAGGCTGGAATGGCTGGTAGCCACCCCTGGAGGTAGGAGGAAGCATTTGGTGATGATTTTGCGGGATTGGAGCAGGTCCATGTTGATGAGGAAGGCCAAAATTATTACTGGTTGGAAGAGAGGAGAAAGGAACAGGTGCACCGATGATATTTTGGGGTGGAAGATAAGATGAAGAATAATCGTATGGGACATACGGGAATTGAAGCAAACTTTGATTTTGGGCAGGAAACAAATACGAATCAGTTACGGATTGTATCGGTGCAGTCGAAGGTGGTAGTGCAGTGGTGGCTGCCGGAATTGACTGAACCAGACCAGACATGGGGTGAGATAGGAAGGAGGATGTTGTATCAGTAATAAGAGTAAATTGGGTATCTGTTTGCATAGACGATAGGGAAAGAGAGGCCGTGGGATTCTGAAGGGAAGCAGCCGGAATTGAGTTAGAGGGGGCAGCGGAATTATGAGGCGGGGAGGCGGAAGAGGAGGGACTTGCAGTGGCGACTGATACCATGTTAATTGAGAATTGAAAGGAGATAATAATCTGTATATTATATTTGCTTGATTTGTGTTACAGTATACTTGTGTATAAATAGTAAAGAGATGCTAGCCCTAATTAGTTACAGAGAGACCTAATTAGACTAGACTTGTGAGAGATGTATTCTAAGTGTACTAGGAAAGGTAAGGATAAGTGCAACTGTGTGCTGTATGGATATATACGGTTAAATACAAAGTATATCACTAATACTTAGGTCCAGTGAAACGAGAACATCTGACAATGCGCTTGCTATGTGATAGGGTGCACCACATGACGTCATTATAAGGAGGTTGCAGAGCCGATAAAATATCCACATGTGTCCAATGAGTCATTAGGGCACATTCTCAGGATTATGTCAGTTACCCCTCGTAGCTACAATATAAGGAGAAGGTGAGCAATCAATCTACCAGAAGTATGTAAACATGACAGTACAAATATTTCTATTATCTTCAACTTTTGCTAATTTAAGCGTCAGAGTGGGTTCTTCGCACACTTACCACTCTATGATGTGATGTTACCTCTTCATGTTACTCAAGGAGGTTGTAGAAGATTGCACATATTACACAACATCATTGGTATAGTGAGCGTGGATGAACACGTCTTCCAAATGAGCAATGTTTCTGATTACTAACTTGGCTCAAGGAGCATCGACTAGTCGACCTCCATAGCCTATAATCCAAGAAGAAGGGGTGACATAATCTCAACCAGGTTCTGGACGAGCCAGGGGCGGATGTAGGGGGGGTGAAAGGGGCATTTGCCCCCCCCCCCCCTTTCATCCCATTAAAAAAAAATTTAAATCCAAAAATAAGGGTTAAAGTGCAAAAATACCCGTTAGGAGCAATTTTATCCCTAATGTTGGAAGCCAGGAGCAATTTTACCCCTAACGTTGATAAATTGGGTCAATTTGAGAAATAATTCATCAAACTGTCTTCTCAGTCATGAATAATAGTGTCTGAAATTGATCCAACTTATCAATATTAGAGGTAAAATTTGTGCAAAATTACAAAATTGATATGCAATTGGTGCAAAATAAAGAAAAATGACTGTATTTATAATAGTGTCTGAAATTGATCCAATTTATCAACGTTAGGGATAAAATTGCTTTTGGCTACGAACATTAGGGGTAAAATTGCACCATTTTATAGATGTTAGGGGTAAAATTGCACCTGACCCAAAACGTTAGGGATATTTGATGCGTAACAACCCGAGAATCCCGGAAATGGATGATTACGAGTCGGAAACATTATAATTTACGTTTTTTATCAAAAAGAATCATGAAAATAATACATGACAATTGAACGATTTTTCATTTTTCGTCAACAAAAATTGAACAATTTTGCATTTTTTGACATAAAAAATTGAACAATTTTACATTTTTTGTCTAAAAATTGTTTACGTAGAATTTTGTCCCCGCTCCTTCAAATCCTAGATTCGCCACTGGGACGAGCCTATGAAATGTGGGGATTATCCCCAAGCTTAGCATCTGAATTATCACAAAATGGGAATTAGAGTTAATTACTAAAGCTGGATGAGAAGTTTTTATTTCATCCAAAGGTTTGTTAAGTTATATGGAACTCCATTAATTGCTTCATTTATGTTGGCTTGTTTGGTGGTTTTAATTTCCATCTTGTCAACATTTATGATGGGATGAGGCAATGGAAATGAAGTTAGTAAGCTGGAAAGCCACCCAATAATGAGAACTTCTAAAATTACCTTTGAGAGTGATATTTTATGAAATTATCTACACAATAATTCACATTGATATTTTTATTTGATAGTATTATTGATGAAATTATTTAGATAACTATTTTTTTATAATAACTATTAGGGAAATATATTATATTTATTGTTTTTATATTGTAATTATGGTGATTGGAATAAATTACAATATAAAAACAATAAATATAATATATTTTCCTAATAATAACCACAAGTATATAAAGCACAAGGATAGAAATGAATTATAACTTCAATAGGAGTATCTTCTAAGATTAATGTATAATTACCAAGGTTATAAAACATATTGGACACTAATTAGACGGATAGAGCCATTGAGAATTATCGTAGATTAACCGAAAATTAATTAAATTTTTATTTTTATATTTTCTTATATAAATGCAATTAAAATAGACATTATACAATCTATAAATAATAATATAAAATGATTATATATATATGTATATATTTTGCAACATATATCCTTACAAATGCGGCAAGTAAAAATAATGTCTAGTTATGAAATTTGTCGAAAACTATAAAACGATGACATTAAAATTTATCAACCATATCATGAAAACAAGTAGATTACTCAATTAAACAAAAACTATGCGACAATAATCAAAAATCAAAAATCAAAAATCAAAAATCAAAATAATAATGATATATATATATATATAGTAAAGTCTCTATGTATGAATATACTATATAGGAATAACCTCTATTTTATTATAAAAAAACTCGGTCCCAACTTGGTAATAACCTCTATGACCAAACTCTATTTAGTAATAACCTTTCCATTGTTATACAAACAGTCTGGTCCCAATTGTATTCCTATATAGAGGTTTTAATGTGTGTATATATATATATATATATATTTATTTATTTATTTATTTATTTATTTCGATTGTCGCCCATGCGGCTCCCATATGGCTAAAAAACACCTAAGAGACCTATGCGAAAAAATTCGGACCATATTTTCGATTATGAGCGTGTAGGCGGTCCAATTCTTGGACTCTGATAATATATATATATATATATTTATATATATAATAGTAACGATGGAGGTGGAGTGTCAACTCCTCCTTCTTTTTACTGATTAAAAAATAATATTTTTAATTCTATTTATTTATAATAAAGCTAATTGGCTTCCTAATTAATTATCCTCGTGGGTTGGAGCAGGCCAAGAGAGGGGGTTGTGAAGCTGAATACTGATGGCTCCTGCCTCAGTAATGGTAAGATTGATGCCGGAGGTGTTCTTAGAGATGCGGGAGGCGCCTGGCTTTCTAGGTTTACCCAGAATTTGGGGTTGGGTTCTTCTTTTTCTGCGGAGCTCTGGGGCATTCTCTCTGGTATCCAGCTTGCTAAAAGGCTGGGTGTGAAGAGGCTTTCTGTGGAGTCAGATAACATGGAGGCCATCAAAATTATTTCGGATAATCATGCCTTGGGTCTTCATAGCCGCAACCTTATCAGAGCAATTAAAAGGCTTAGCTCCTCCTTTGAGATCTTAGAGTTCAGTCACATTTTCAGAGAGCAGTACCGTGTTGCGGATCACTTGGCGGCGGCTGGCCATGAGGGGGTGTTAGGTGTTTCTACCCTTACCGTTCCCCCTATTGCTCTCTCTCCTCTTCTTTTAGAGGATAGGATTAGGGTTAGCTTCCCTAGGCTAATCCCTGTGTAGTTGTTTTTTGTTTTTTCCTTTCCTTTTCTACCAAAAAAAAAAATTATCCTCTTTCACACGTTGTTATCTTTGTCTAAGCGCTACTATTTATTTATCAAAGATCCCTTCAATCTAAAATTTTATTTATTTTAATATTTACAATTTTAGTTCAAATAATATCATCAATGAGGGTAAATATGATTATAAAAACTTGAAACATTTTAATGAGAATTTTTTTAATCATTTTAAACATTTTAATGAAATAATTTTTTTATCATTATTAACATTTTAATGAGAAGATTTTAAATCATTACAAATACTTTAATGAGAATATTTGTTTATCATTATAAAATATTTTAATATTGATTAAAAAAAGGAGTAGTTGATACTCCAACTCGTTGGCTCTTCACGACAGACCAATATTTCATAAGAAATTGATTGTTGACATTGTAAGTTTTATTTGTTTTTTAATACTACTTCAGTTCAAAAAACAATTATTATCTTGTTATGAAATAATGTATATGAATAAATGTAGTTACGTGCTTTAGACATGGGCTTTAAGGAACAACTAAAAAGCAAACCCGCAAATTATCTCGATAATAAAGAAGTAGAGAAGAAGAAGTCTTTATTAATGAAGAAGAGAAGGAAATAAGAAATCAATTTACAGGAGAAGAAAATGAAAAGTGCCTAAAACCTACAGATATCTTTCCTATTTATAGAATACAACAATAAAAAAATAATTATCTGTCAATTAGCTGAATGGTAAAATACACAAACAGCACCTATATTTTAACTTACTTAACACCCCCCCCCCCCCCCGCAAACTGACAGTGATTACTTTGCTGTCTGCTGAACATTCAAAACTCCAAGTCGTGAAAGGAAAGAAGTCAGCAATGGTGAATGTAATGGTTTGGTTAAACAATCTGCTAACTGATCTGTAGTTGAAACTGGCAGCAAATGTATCACACCAGCTTGAACCTTTTCTCTCACGAAATGACAATCAATCTCGAGATGTTTTGTTCTTTCATGAAAAACCGGATTCTTAGCAATATGAACATCAGATATATCATCACAAAACAATAAGGCTGGTTGAGGATGAATAATTTGAAAGTCTTGCAAGAGATAAAACAGCCACTGAAGCTCACATGCTGTGGAAGACATGGCTCGATATTCTGCTTCAGAACTAGATCTACTAACGGTTTGTTGCTTCTTAGATTTCCAACTAATTAACGAACTGCCTAAAAAAACACAAAAACCTGTAATTGACCTTCTTGTTTCTTTACAGTTAGCCCAATCTGAATCCGTAAATGCTTGTAGTTGTAATGAAGATGCAACAGGATAAAACAAACCTTGAGCATGTTGACCCTTTAAATACCTCAAAACTTTGTGCACTAAGGCCATATGCTTTTCTGTTGGTTTATCTAAGTATTGAGATAACTGTTGAACAGCAAACGATATATCAGGCCGTGTGTTGGTTAAATAAAGTAACTTACTTACGATTTTCCTATATTCTGTGTTGTCTGATAGAGGTAAAGACTGTATACCATCCAAGCTTTCTGGTGTAATAGGAGTAGAACATGGTTTCGCTTCTAAAAAACCTGTGTCAGCCAATAAATCAAGAGTATACTTCATCTGGTTAATATGGATTCCTGACTTATTTCTCAGAATTTCAAGTCCTAAAATGAACTTCAGCTTTCCCAAGTCTTTAATTGTAAAACACTTATGTAAATGATCCTTAATGTCTTGTATAGCCTCAGTATTAGAACTAGCTATGATGATATCATCAACATAGACAGCCAATGCCATAAAATCTTGTCCAGTTCCCCTTATAAATAAAGATAGATCTGCTTGAGACTGTTTAAAACCTAACAACAACAACGCTGCCCTTAGCTTTGAGTTCCATTGTCGACTGGCTTGCTTCAAGCCATACAAAGATTTGGTTAACCTATAGAAAGCATTAGGTACATCGGTCTTCACCCCGGCAGGTAACTCCATATATATCTCCTCTTCTAATTCCCCATGGAGAAATGCATTGTTGATATCCAACTGCTGCAAATCCCATCCTTTGACAGCTGCCAAAGCCAATAATACTCTAATTGTAGATACCTTTGCCATATGAGAGAAGGTTTCATTATAATCTAAACCTTGTTGTTGTGTATATCCCTTAGCCACAAGCCTAGCCTTGTACCTCTCAATGCTACCATCACTCTTCCTCTTGATTCTAAAAACCCACTTATAACCAATAACTTTCTTCCCAATAGGCAAAGAACAAATCTCCCATGTCTGGTTAACAGCAAGAGCTGCTAACTCATCTTGCATTGCTTGTTTCCATTCTGGAGATTGAGAAGCCTGTTTGTATGTTTTAGGTTCTTCCTCTGCATACAAAGAAAATGAAAAATTCTGTTGCGAAACAGACACATTAGCATAATCAAGTACATTAGATAAAGGATGATTCACTCCCTTTTCTGGAACAGGTAAAACATTATTCTGCATCATAGCATAATGATAATCTCTAAGGTACTGAGGCTGCTTATGAACTCTACCTGATTTCCTAGGAACATTATGTGTTTTCAGTAAACCTTTTTCCTCTACTGGTACAGGCTGTATAAGATCACTAGCATCCACAGACTCAACATTGTGACTATCATAAGGAAAAACACGCTCATGAAAAATAATATTGCGAGAGACTAATACTTTATGATTATCCATATCATAGACCTTATAACCCTTCATACCTGAACTATACCCAAGAAAAATACACCTCCTAGAACGTGGATCCAATTTTGTTCTATTGCGAGTAAGAGTACTAACATAACACAAACTACCAAAAGATTTAAACATCGAATAATCAGGCACTTTCTTATGCAAAACTACATGAGGTGTTTTATTGTCAAGTAAAGGAGTGGGCATACTATTAATTATAGAGACAGCATGAAGAACAAAATAAGGCCAAAACTGATTAGGAAGATTACTTTGAAATTTCAACGAGCGTGCAACATTCATTATATGCTGATGCTTGCGCTCAACAAGCCCATTTTGCTGTGGTGTTTCAACACAACTCAACTGATGTTGAATTCCAGTTTGCATACAAAATTCTTTTAAAGCAAACTCTAGACCATTGTCAGTCCTTATACACCTTACTGTTCCTGCATACTGTACTTCTACCATTTTAACAAAAGCTTTAACTAAATCAGGTACCTCAGATTTTGTTTTAAGCATATAAACCCAAGTATACCTGGTAAAATCATCAACAATGGTCAGAAAATATCTATATCCATTCATTGAAACATAGGTTGGTCCCCATATATCCATGTGAACTAATTGAAAAACAGAACTAGTAGAAGAAACAGATTTAGGAAAAGGCAATTTTCGCTGTTTTGCCTTATAACAAACATCACATACCAAGTCAGTACTACTTACAATATCAGGAAATTGTTTGGTAATTTCTGCTAACCTAGAAAAAGACGGGTGTCCAAGCCTATAATGCCAAAGATCTTCTTGATTACAGGTAAGAGAATGAACAGGAATATCAACAGAATTACAAGCAAAAGCATAACCAAAAACAGGATCATCCAAGTGATATAACCCTTCTTGCACTTTAGCTAAACCAATCCTCTTCTTGGTTTGTGCAGCCTGGATTACACACTGATCCATAGAAAAATTCACATAACAATTCAAAGTAGAAGTCAACTTAGCAATTGAAATCAAATTATAATTAAAAGAAGGCACAAAGACAGCATCATATAAGATCAAATCTTCAGAAAGATGAACATTACCAATATGAGTAGCCTGTAATTTCATATTGTTAGGTAAGATGACAAACCAATTATCAACTGGTCTAGAATTTGTAAAATAAGATAGTGAACTAAGTACATGATTACTGGCACCAGTATCTAAAATCCAAGAATTATTAATAGAAGAATGTGTAGAAGAAAAACCTGTAACTCCAACATGATGAGCAGGTTGAGTATGAGAATTTTGAGCAATAGCAGCATTAACAGAATAAATCTCAGATTGTAAATCAGCAATACGATAAACATCTGATTGACAAAAAATTTCTTTCAGATTATCCCACAGATCTTTAGCATCATCAATCCATCCAAACGATTGAGCAACAGAAGAATCTAAAGAACGAATTAACCAAGAAAGTACCATATTGTTGCAGCGTCTCCAGGCGGCGAAGTGGGGATCTCCAGGAACGAGTTTCTCGATGGTTCCATCTATGAAATCCAGTTTATTCTTTGAAAGCAAAGCCATCTTCACGTTTCTGCTCCAAGAATGATAATTCTTTCCTGAATTAGCCAAAACTGGTGATACAAGAACAACAGAAGGATTTTCGCTAGGGCGAAGATAATAGGGACTCGATTCGTCAACTCGACGATTTGCCATGATTGTGATTAAAAATAGAAATTGAAGAAGTAAAGAGAAATTGAAAGAAGATGTGCGGAAGAAAAGAATATCAGAGCTCTGATACCATCTCGATAATAAAGAAGTAGAGAAGAAGAACTCTTTATTAATGAAGAAGAGAAGGAAATAAGAAATCAATTTACAGGAGAAGAAAATGAAAAGTGCCTAAAACCTACAAGTATCTTTCCTATTTATAGAATACAACAATAAGAAAATAATTAGCTGTCAATTAGCTGTATGGTAAAATACACAAACAGCACCTATATTTTAACTTACTTAACAAATTACAACTTCGCTAGCTTTACAATTATCCGTGGAAAAAATGTTCCTAGACAACCAAATGATTTCGACTGTGGAGTGTTTGTGATTTTATTTATGATCAAGCATTGTCAGTTTGATTCAAGCACTTTTCAGGTAATATTTATAATAGTCATTGAGAATTCAGTTTTTTTTTAAATACAGTACACTTTATTAATTATATTTTTCTTCCGTTTGTTTTTGTAGTTCAACTCTAATAAAGAAAGATGTCGAATAGCTTGATGGATTGCGAAGTCGGACTATAATAGGAGAAAAACCGAAATATTAGAAAAAGTACAATAATTTATTTAAATTACAATTGTTATTATGTTTTTTTGTGGAAACTATTGTGCATGAATTACAACGTGCGAATTACTTGGTTGTATGTATCATTGGAATCGTTTTGATATATGTATTTTTTTTTTTGTTAATATTTATTCTTAATGCATCACAAATTGCCAAGTCTTATTTCCCCTACTTAAATAACTCAATGATGTTAAAATAAATACACTTATTTGATAATCAAAAATATTTAACATAAACATTGTAACGACTCGCTCCGTTCTTTTTAATATATTAATGCAATATTAGTGAGACTAATAACATGAATAATTTACCCACATTAATTTGTATGTCTTAATTAAGTTTATTTGCATAAATGGGGGGCAAATTAGAGAAATCATTATAAAATGTCGTCTTTTTAATACAAAACGATATATAAAAAAGCACAAATTAATATTTCTAAAACGTCATATAATACCAAATAGAGTGATTAATGTTTCGTATTCTTTTTAAAAAGTGAAGTTCAATCATATAATACCAAAGGGAGGGATTAATATTTCATATTCTTTTTAAAAATAAAAGTTCAAATAAATATAAATGACTCAAAAAATAAAATGAGATTCATGGGGTTCAAAACCCCAACCTCTCTCTTTTAATTGAAACAACTCAAACCAACCCATCCAATTCAAATCATTGAAAGCATTCTACATAATCTAATATTAGAGGTGTTTTGGAGGGTTACAATATGTAATTAATGTCGACACAACTGTCCATTAATATCATTGGGGCTCGCGAAAATTTGAATTTAAACTAAACACAAACGCTATATTGGATTACTATAAACATATTATCAACAAATTTTATTTCAAATACCATTGTTTAAAGGATATGGAAAGCTCCAAACAGCCTGTTGATTATGAAGACGGAAATGGCCAAAATAGTGATGAGGGAAGACATGAGGAAGAGACAACCGAGGTCAATGAAGATGAGTTGATTGTAGAAACAGGGGCGGATGGAAAATGGATCGAACCAGATATTGTAGAGTGGATCAACCTACTTACTTTTCTGGAAATCGACAAAGATCCAATGAATATACCGTTATCGGACTTCGATAACAAGAGATTTGTAAGTGTTGAACAAGCTGAGTCTTTTTATATGTTATATGCAAAGCTGGTTGGGTTTAGTGTTAGGAGAAAATTAAAAAGGAAAGACAAAAACAATAATATAGTTGTTAGAAGTTGGGTTTGCTCAAAATATTGTAATACTGAAAATAGGACTCGGGAAGTACGTCATGTAACAAGACTGATTTGTGCAGCGGAGTTTAGAATTAATATCGATAAAGAAAATAAAAATTGGATAGTTAAATGCTTCAATAACATCCACACACACACAAACTAGCGGTCTCGAGCGAAAAAATATTTCTGAGGTCTCACAGAAAAATCAATGATTCTACTAAGGAGCAAGCATTTTCAATGATGAGAGCTGGAATTAATACATTTCAATGTTACAATTACTTCTTACATGTTAATGATGGTTGGCAAAATGTAGGATTTCTGAAAAAAGACCTGTACAAGGCAATTGCAAAAGATAATTCAAGTGTGGATGATACCAACACAAATAGTGCGATGTGTTTACTTGAATCGAAAAAAGGAGCAGATGATAAGTTTTTCTACAAGTTTGAGGTAGATGAGGATAGACGACTAAGAAATTTATTCTGGTCTGAAGGAGTTGCCAAATTGATTACAAATTGTTTGGTGATTGTTTGTCTTTTGATGCTACTTACAAGACTAATAGGTATGTTTTCATAATCCCTTTTTTAGTTACAATAAAATCTAATAAGTTTTTATTATTGGATCTCTTCTTTTTATCTGATTCATAATACTCCTTATAGGTACGGAAAACCATTGGTTATTCTACTTGGATCAAACAATCATGACAAGACATGTGTGTTTGGAGCTGCACTCCTCCAAGATGAGACGACAGAAAATTATGTTTGGCTATTGGAAACATTTGTAGGGTGTATGGATGGCAAGATGCTGCGGACGGTTGCAGATCAATGAGTAAGGCACTAGAAGCTATAATGCCGGAAATTCCACGTCGTATTTGCTCGTGGCACATATTGAAAAATGCAATTGCACATATTAAAGCCTCAGGTTTCAATACAGATTTTAGAAAGTTTATTTTCAGGTAAAAAATTATATTTATGGTTTTAAGTTTACGATCCCTTAGATACTAATTTCATTACTGATTTCAATACTGATTACGTCGTTTATATTTTTTTTGTAACATACTAGATACTACGAAGAGGCCGAATGAGAGATTAAATGGAATGAGATGGTAGAAGAATATAATTTGGAAGGCAATGCATGGATAGAGGCACAATATGCAACTAGAAAGCAGTGGGCAGACACTATTCTTCGTGGTCATTATTTTGGCGGTGCAAAAGCTACGGGCCAATGCGAGTCAATGAATTCTTTGTTGGAAAAAGACTTGGATAACAGAGTATCATTGTGGAAGTTTTTCAAACACTTTGAGATTTCTCTGTCAATGTTACACTTCAATGAGATGGAAGAGCACTACAGAACCAATATGACCGAAACATTGCCCAACTAAACTTCGATGCCAAGTGTGGAGGATGATGTTTCTTCAATTTTCACGAGGGAAATTTATAAAAGGACAAAGCGGGAGATGCAACGCTCAGAAAAATATATTACCATCATAGACCGTGAGGAGAATCAAGATGTTTGTAAGGTAAAACCATTCGGGGGTAAAAGGGCAAAGTGCATGGTTAGGATTTCCGATGATCGAGCAACAGTTCAATGCGATTGCTATTCATTTGAGATGAAAGGAATTCCATGCAGACATATTTCTGTTTGTATGAAGAATTTGGAGATACTGAATTTCCCTGATTATTTGGTGAATCGTCGTTGGCTGAAAGATACTAAACATTTTGATTATTTAACCAACCATACGGAAAGAAAGTACCCTCATCCAGAATCAGCTAGAAATTTGAGGTACGAAACACTATCAAAGAATTGTGGTATAACTTCATACCTTGCTTCAAGATCAGACAAATCTTTTCAAAGGGCTATGCAAGTTATATCTGATTTGAATGTGGAATTGTCCAAATACCCCCTAGAGGATGAGAGCCAACATCGTCAAAATGCTGAAGGAATGTGTCATGATGTTGTTTTGGACTCCAATGTTAGCAAAACAAAGGGTCGACCTACCGTGGCTAGTACGCTGAAATCAAAGCAGGTTGCTTCTTCATCAAAACCCCAGAACAAAGGCCAAACCAAAAGAAAAAGAAAAACTTCTAACCATTGTAAAATGTGTGGTCAGACTAGTCATGATTCAAGGAATTGTCATAAAAAGAAGGAAGCCGATTTGGAAGAGAACTCTGATAGCTATATTGATTAGTTCATCAAATGTTAATCTTTACTTGTTGTACATTTTTTTTTTTTGAACCCAAAAAACGGAAATCTCATATATCAATAGGATTCGCATCCTCAATAATAGTGTTTAACAACCATTCCGGCACTTCGGAAGATACAAAATCGCTAGCATTGGAATAGGCCTGTCTAGCTACCAAATGAGCAGCCCTATTCGCTAAATGTTGTACATTTTCATTGCTCATTTAATATTAGTTACAACATAATTTAACAATGTTATATCTCATGGTTGTTATTTTTTTAGTAACTTAAAAAAATAATACAAAAAAAGAATATCTTTCATTTAATTAAACAATTTGCAACTCATACTCAAATCGGAAAGAATTGTGAACAATTGAGTGAGACATATTACATAAAGAGATTACATCGTTAAAATAGTATAGATTTTATTAATAGTTATACGCTTCTGATATATATTGCATAAGAAGACATCTTCTTCTTACTTATGTTTCAAATTTCTGCAAAATATGTATACATCTTCTTGATCATATTCCTCGTTACAAATTGTTGCAGTTTTCATAATTGAAGCATCCACACCTTTATATACCCATAGTTTTATCACTTCCATATAGACATCTTCTTGATCATACTCCAATCTCAAATTTCCAATTCTAATTGTATATCCCAAATCAGAAATTAACCGAATACAGAATTATATAAATCAACTTAAATCCATAAGCTTATCTTCAACTTCATGAACTTGAATGAAATCAGAAATAAAAATGGTGGTCGAAATCAGAAACCAAAATCGATTTATGAATCAATGATAAAGATCAAAGGAAATCGAAATACCTTCCATATGGATTTCGAATCAGAAAAATTAACGATATGGATTTCGAATCAGCCAGAAAAAATTAACAGGAAGGATATGTATTTATTATAACGATATAGATCTCGAATCAATCAGAAAAATTAACATAAAAAGACCGTAAAGAAAGATATGGATTTAGTATCCATGAGTAAGATTAATACATAAATTAGTAAAGAACCAGACACCATAGGTATATCGATGGACGGCGAAGAAGAAGAATTTATTATGGTGAGAGAAACTTTTATTAAAAAACGTAATAGTATTTATCATGGAGAGAGAAATATGCATTTAGCTAACTTGGTAACCTGCTATAGCAGGTCACCTATTCAAAATATAATAGTCCACATGGATGGAGACTCACCATTGAGAACTCTTCCATATATATATATATATATATATATATATATATATATATATATATATATATATATATAGAGAGAGAGAAGAGATCCAGTGTGACAGATTTTTTATGGTGAGATAAGTCTTATGGTGTGACAATGATCAATTTTGTAATTAAATAGGGGAATGTGGTAAATTTGTAAATAAAATGAAAGAGAAAATTGTTTTATTTCTTTTCTTTAAAATGTATTTTCCCGACTTTTTCAACCTCATTTTTCAAAAAATTTTATACCGTTAGACTCATCTTAATTAGACGGTCATTTTAAGATCTCAGAAGCTCAGGTAAAAAAAATTCCGGTGAACGGAATCCGACGATCTGTTTTTTTGTAAGAAAATAAAATGCCCATAAAATTTTCATAAAACTCTAGAAAATGTAAAACATCATTCTAAGAAACTTTAGTTCTTAACTTAAAGTGAGATTCCTTACGGTTTAGTCCGAAATCAACGGAATCCGGCGATTAGGTGGGCGTTTTCCGGTAAGAAAAAAAGTACCCCAAAAATTCTCAAAACTTCCTGAAAATCTAAAACATTATCCTGAGAAACTTTAATTCTTGGGTCGAAGTGATATTCCTTACGATTTAGTCCCAATAAATTGTTGAAATATGTAAAATGGATAAAATTAAGGAAAATGATTTATTGATTTTTAAGGGTAATTTTTTATTTTCAATAAATTTTAATGATTAAAATTATTTTCTAAATAATATAACTAATATAAATTTGAAGATGCTATATTAAATACTAAAAAACAAAAATGAAATTGAAGACGATAGATAATAAAATTGATTTGGAACAATTGATAAACTGATTTATTATGTTGGAATAATATAAGTATTATGATGGAACAATATAACTATTTTGTTGGAACAATTGATACACTGATTTATTCTGTTGGAACAATATAAGTATTATGTTGGACCAGGGCCGGCTGGGCTTCTAGGCAACCTAGGCAATTGCCTAGGGCCCCCTAAAAATTAGGGCCCCATATATATATATTATTATAGTAATATATTGATTAGTTTGGTTACTTGGTAAAAAAGAGAGGTGGGGTAAATATGCTACATATATATGATTTTAAGTTTAAAAAAATTGTCAATTTCATTTAATGTGGAGATTGGAAAGTACAAAAATATTGTCATATTTTATTATTTGGAAGGAGAAAAATGCCCCACTTAATTGACTAAATGCTAGTAAGTAGATCATAATCTCCTCTTTTTATGTTTGATCACAGACTTGGAAAAGAAAACATATTCAATTGATATCAGTTTTCTAACGTTCAAAAAATTGAAAAGACAAGATGTTTATATGCATCGGTCCTTACAAATTGAGTTCTTTACAATTAAATTTCTCTATTATAAGTTCTTCTTTATATTCACTTACAATTGTGCTCAACTACAATTATTCTAATCTGGTTCTCTACAAGTTCTTCTTCACACTCACTTACAATTTTGCTCAACTATTCTAATCTAGATTGATTTTTGTTCACCGATTCATCTTATCAGGTATAAAATTAGTGTTCCCTATTTAATACTTCCTTTGATTTTTCTTTAGGTGACTTTGCTATAATTTTTATAGTTTCCATATTTTGTTTGTTATTTGCAGAAAGAAGTTTTTCAAAATTAAAGTTAATTAAAAATTATTTACGTTCTACTATATCACAGGAAAGATTAAATGGATTAGCTTTATTGTCTATTGAAAATGAGACATTAAAGGATATTGAATATAAAAGTTTAATTAGTGATTTTGCATCTCAACGGGCTAGAGCAGTTTTTAGATGAATATTAAATTTATAATTTCATGTATTTGTAAAAGTTGTAAGGTATTCCTCCGCCAAAAGAGATGATGATATTATACTTAAATACATCTATTTATTTTTATAGTTTTGCTTGTATATAAGGGCCCATATTTTATATTTCGCCTAGGGCCTCAAGTAGTCCCGAGCCGGCCCTGTGTTGGACCAAATGGTACACTGGTTTGGAACAATTTCGTACACTGTCAAAACAATATAAGTATTCTGTTGGAATAATTTAAGAATTCTGTTGGAACAATATAATTATTTTGTTGGACCAATTAATACACATATTTGAAACAATTAGTACACTAATTAGAATAATTTGTATACTGATTTAGAACAACATGCTGGCGTCCAGCAATATGTGCTGGTTTTTCTAACACATAGTGCTGAAAGGTAAGACCAAACATGTCTCCAAAAAATTATCAAAAAATTTCAAAACATGTAAAACATCATTTTAAGAAACTTTAAATCTTGGCTCAAAGCGAGATTCCTTACGGTTGTGACCCAATAAATTGTTGAAGAATGTAAAATGGATAAAATTAAGGAAAAAGTTTTATTGGGACTAAACCGTAAGAAATCCCACTTTGACCCAAGAATTAAAGTTTCTCAAAATAATGTTTTACATTTTCTAAAAGTTTTTGAGAATTTTCTGAGAAATTTGTTTTTCTCGCCGGAAAATGGCCACCTAATCGCCGGATTCGGTTCACCGGAAATTTTTTTACCTGAGCTTCATGAATCTCAAAATGACCGTCTAATTTAGACGATTCTAACAATATAAAAATTTTCGAAAAACGAGTTTAGGAAGGTCGGGAAAATGTATTTTAAAGAAAAGAAATAAAACAAATATTTTCTCTCTCGTGTGTTTCCTTTTATTTACAAATTTGCTACCTTGCCCTTTTCAATTATCATCAAAACTACGTATTTTTATTCTGTCACACCACAAAATCCTTGTCACACCACAACTCCTTGTCTCACTAGATCTCACCCCTATATATATATAGGGTCCAAGAATTGGCCGTCTACACGCTGAAAATCGAAAATATGGTCCGAATTTTTTCGTATAGGCCTCTTAGGTGTTTTGTAGCCATCTGGGAGCCGCATGGGCGACAATCAAAATAAAAAATATTTTTTTTTCATTATTATTTTGATTTTTGTTTTTTCATAATTCACTTTTGATTATTGTCGCATGGTTTTTGGTGAATTGTGTTAATTATTTTTAATTATTTTTGTTTAATTGAGTTATCTACTTGTTTTCATGATATGGTTGAAGATTTTAATGTCATTGTTTTATAGTTTTCGGTAAATTATATTACTAGACATTATTTTTACTTGTGGCAGTTGTTTCAATGATATTATTATTAGAATGTTATTTTGTTGAAACATTTGTAAGGATATATGTTGCAAAAAATATTATATATATATTTGTTAAATCATTTTATATTATTATTTGAATAATTCTCAATGCTCTATCCGTCCAATTAGTGCCTAATATTTTTTATAACCTTGTAATTATACATTTATCTTAGAAGATACTCCTATTGAAGTATCCTTGTACTTTATATATTTGTGGTTACTATAAAAAAAATAGTTAATAGTTATCTAAATAATTTCATAAATAATACTATCAAATAAAAATATCAATGTGAATTATTGTGGAGATAATTTTATAAATATCACTCTCAAATGTAATGTTAGAAGTCTCATTATTGGGTGGCTTTTGAGCTTCCTAACTTCTCATCATAAATGTTGACAAGATGGAAATCAAAACCACCAAACAAACCTAACATAAATGAAGCAACTAATGATTTTGGATACAACTTAGCAAACCTTTGATAAAATAAAAACTTCTCATCCAAGTAGCAAACATAATTAATAAAACTAGTCGAAAACCCGTGCGATGCACGGGGTATGAAACTTTTATATAATTTAGATAAATAAATAAATTGACATATTTACTTTTAAATAATTTTATATCATGCTATGAAAAAAATTTATATTATGTATATTAGAAATTAATATATATTTTTTAATGATAATTCAAATTAAATTAATTTTAAAAATAATTGACTACTTTTTTATAGAATTTTAACTAAAGATAATTTATTTATTTTTACAAAATTCAATGATTTGTACTTTTTAGAAATTTTAATACATTTTCATATTCCAAATATTCTGTGAAACAATAATAATAAAATAGCAGATTAATTAAGAAATATATTAGAATATAATAAAAAACCAAAAATTAAATTAAACTATAATTAAAATTAAATATTATATTTACGATACAAAAGAATTACAATATAGGTTAAACAAAAATTGAATTAAACTACAATTAAAATTAAATATTATATCTACAATACAAAAGAATTACAATCTATGTTAAAATGGAAACAACATCAATATATTATTCTATAAACTATTACAATCAATAATTTTCTAATGTTGCATATGAAGAAACTTTATCAATTCAATATGTTACATATAGAAAAATAAAATTTGTAAGAATTAGTCACAAATTCATCTTGATGATAATTATTTTGGTTGATGGAATTTCATGATCACCAAGTATTCGAATTCAATTATTCATTCTGCTACAATAACCCAATATATCTAATTGAATCAGTTTAAGATGATGATTTCTCCTATTTTCATCTCGTAATATCTCATCAAGACATTCGATCAATTTGTTCTTCATTCTTTCACTATATAGAATATCAGTCATACTCGCAGATATCACTTATTTGACTTCATTAATATTTTCTAATAATTATATATTCTTGAATTTTGTAAGTAAAAAAAACAAACAAAAGAATTGAAAAAAAAAATGAAGGGACGAAAAAGATAATTAGGAGAGAACCATCTTCCTCTCGGGTTTTTTTTTTTTTTGAAAATAAGAGAGAATGTCGAGACATAAGCGTATAAAGAGGAGATTCAAAAAACATTTTATTTTTTCTTAATGAAGTATTAAGTCCATAAATTAATTTTAGTTAAATAGAATTAAATCGCAATTGTAACCACTCAGTACAAAAAAACACGTTTTATAATTAATATGTGAAATTAATTATATTAATTAGAATCATTATGCTCAACATTTGAGAATTTGAAGAGATTCAAATAATAATATTTTCTTAATTAATATTTTTCAACAATTTGTCCTATGATCATATTTCATTTTCATCTGTTAAAAACTTTTGAAATACTAACAATTTTGTACGAACCATAATATAATAGTTAAAAATTATATAAGCCAATGTTGCAAAAGCAATTATCTCAATTAGGGCTGGGCGCGGATCCTGGAGATACTGGACCGGACCGAATATCCGAGGGAAAAACTCCGGAATTGGACCGGACCGTTGACTTTTTTTGGAGAACCGAACTGGATTGGACCGTTGACTTTCCGTCAAAGAACTGGACCAAACTGGACCGAAATTTATCCAGAACCGGACCGATAACCGGATTGGATTGGACCGAACTGAAATAACCGAAAGTTTAGCAATAATAAATTTATATTTCATACATTAACTTTATATAAAGAGAAATATTATATAATATATAGTTATATATTTTGTAAGGTTCGGTAAGCTAATTACAATAACATAAATTTATAATTTATTAATAAGGTATAACATTATTATATAGTCATAAAAATTATCCCGATTAATTTCCGTTTATAAAATGAAATAAAAAATATTTACCTAAAATGTAGACATAGAGAATTGAACACCTAAACCAAATGAAACATTGTTAATCGCATAAACCATCTGAACCAATTCTACTTCTTGTTAACCATTTAATTAAGTAACAAATATTAGAAGTTTTAAATATTAAAATTTTAAAACATTTTACAAAATAGAATCTCGTGCTTCTCTTACTCTGCTTAATATATATAATTGAAGTGTTCAAAGCTCAATTAGTAAACAGATTAGTAAGAATGTGGGACTTTTTATGTGTCAATCAGTCTCTTCATATGAAAGCTATGTTTTTGTTGTTAATGAATCACGACAAGGAGGACCGAATACAATCTAGTCTTAGGGCTGTAAGCGAGCATAGCCACTCATGAGCAGCTCGGCGTTCGGCTCGATAAAAACTCGACTCGATTTGTAAACGAGCCGTTCGTGAGCACGATTTTCAAGCTCGGTTTGTAAACGAGCAGAGCTTGAGCAGACCAAAACTCGGCTCGAAAGCTCGTGAGCAAACTCGATTAGAGGTTCATGAACAAATTCATAAACAAGCTCGTGTAAAAGCTCGTAAAGAATACAAATTATATTTACATAAAATATGATTTACACACAATAAAAATGATAATTTAAATTTAGTAAAAATGGTAATATTAGGCCCAAAACAATTAAATAAAAAGAGCAGCCCATCATCCATAAAATATGATTAATAGGAGGGACCATGGTTTAATTTTAGACATCAGCACATCACATAAGTTAACAGGTGAGAACGATGCTAATGAGTTGGTGGCACAAGTCACAAAGATTAGTATTGCATTATTAGATGAGTATATAGTGCAAAATGTGCAAGAAAATATGAATCTTGGAGCACATTCTTCTAGTTTGGATGAAGCGGATGATGACATTGATGATGAGATTGATGATTATTTTTTGAATATTGATAAAGATATGTCAAGAGGGCGAGCCTTGGCGCAACGGTAAAACGTTGTTGTCGTGTGACCAGAGGTCATGGGTTCGAGTCTTAGGAGCGGCCTCTTGCCAATTAAATTGGCAAGGGAAGGCTTGCCCCCAATACACCCTTGTGGTGGGACCCCTCCCCGGACCCTCGCTCAGCGGGGACGCGTAATTCGACCGGGCCGCCCTTTTTTTTTTTTTATTGATAAAGATATGTCAATTGAGAGAGAATGGGAAAGATATATCAATGAGGCACCTGAAAAATATGTAATTGAGTTTGACCTTCTATTGTGGTGGAAGATTAATGCTGTGCGATATCCTGCTTTATCCAAAGTTGTAAAAGATGTTTTTGCAATTCAATGCTCAACCGTGGCTTCTGAATCTACGTTTAACACAAGTGGTAGAACTTTGGATCAATTTAGGAGTTCTTTAACTCCTGCTACAGCTGCGGTTTTGATTTGTTGTCAAGGTTGGTTGAAAACTTCAACTCAAGCTTTCAAGTATGAAGAAGAAGTTGAAGATCTTGAAGCTATTGAGGAAGGTAATATTTACTTAGCAATTATATTTCATAGTTTTATTTTAATTAAATGTTTATGAATACTAACTATATAAATGTTATTTAATTTGTAGAAATTAGTTCTGATCCTGAAATTGCATCATCTCTTTTATCCATATTTCAATTGGATATCTAAGGTTTTTTTAACCGAATCAAACGCACTTTGGTAAGCATATTTTTTTCCTTTTACTTTTTGCTAGTGTGTTGATTAATTTTATTGAAGTGAAAGCTAATTAATTTAACATTTGTTGATTCACTAATGTGGTATATTTTATATGTTTAGGTTGATGTTTGGCTTTTACTGCCTTTGCTTTGGAAAACAAGGAACTTGTTGTGTTAAGAATATTCAATTACAAATTGGGATGATGATTAAAGAGATTTTGCTAATGAACTGTTGTCTTTTTTGAATTAAAGGTTTGTTTGTTTGTTTTTATAGATTTGTTATTTTGTAACTTTGATTTTGTGGGCTTTTTTAGCCTTGTTGTCTACCGTAACTTTTAATACTTTGATTTTGTGGGGTTTTTTTTTATCCTTGTTGTCTACTGTAACTTTTAATGAATGTTGTTTACTTCCTAAAAAAATATCATTTATTTCAAGTTATGTAAGATAATAAAATTTTATATTATATTATCTTGTAAATTAAATTTTTAATTTATTTTTAGGACATAAACTATTAGATATTTATCCGAATCACCGAAAAATTATATTGGATTGGACCGGAACTGAATCTCCGAATCTCCGAACTGGACCGGACTGAAAATTTGGGGCAATTCAATTCTGGAGATTTATTCTTTCAATCCAATCCTGGAGATTTCCTTTTATTAATCTCCGAATTTCAATCCAATACTGGAGATTTATGAATCCCCGACTTGGACCGAACTGTGCCCAGCCCTAATCTCAATATCCATAATTAATGTACATTTTTAAGATTTTGAGCATCAAAATTTATTTTTATTTACCTTGATTTTGAATTCGTATCAAGCATAATCCAGATTCTTCAAGAATAAACATCTTATCAAGCGTATTGGACGCTTACAATCTCATTGTCTAGAAAATTGGGAAAAAATAACTTCTTGATAATAATAATAATAATAATAATAATAATATAACATAATTTATACTGAAATAAACTTCATTGTAAGTATAATATTCCAATATCTCTTTAATATTTTATTTAATGTCTCAAACTTCAATGAACAACTATCGTGTGAAACTTTATATCTATTTGTATCAAAATGCATAAAAATAAAAAATACAATCCATATCAATTAGCTAAACTCAAACTAAAAAAATGAGTGGATTTCAACATGTTCTGAATTAGAAAAATTAATCTAACTTCAATTAAAACTAAAAATTGAGTTCATAAAAAGCCGAAAATCTAAATTTTAGTTAGAGTTAATAATCAAAACGATAACACCTAGGAACATATACTAAAAAAGAATGCAAATATACAAAATCTTTATTTTAGTCATTTTGAAAAATAAATAAATAAAAAAGAAAACATGGATAAGGTAGCGAGAGGTATAGAATCTGGATAACGACAGAAATGGAATTTCATCTCTGAAAGATGAAACTATAACAACAATTGTTTAATAAAAATAAAACAACAACACAATTGAGAAAGCCAAAAATTGAGTTCATATAAAACCGAAAATCTAAATTTTAGTTAAGAGTTAGCAATCGAAACGATAACACCTAGCAACATATACTAAAAAAGAATACAAATTTACAAAATCTTTATTTTAGTCATTTTGAAAAACAAGACAAATAAAAAAGAAAACATGGATAAGGTAGCGAGAGGTATGGAACCTGGGTAACGGCAGAAATGGAATTTCATCTCTGAAAAATGAAACTATAACAACTATTGTTTAATAAAAAGAAAACAACAACACAATTGAGAACAAAAATAACTACAACATGTGAAAAAAAATCGAATAATTACCTTGAGAAATATAAGAATTTATTGTAATTTTTGACACTTTTGTGTTTTCCGGTTTTAGTTGTTCATACATCTTCTATTTCTGTCGGATTTCTTCAATTGGAGCTATCAGTTTGGAAAAAAAAGACAAATAAAAAAAACATGGATAAGATAGCGAGAGGTATAGAACCCGCGTAACAACAAAAATGAATCTGAAAGATGAAACTATAACAACTATTGTTTAATAAAAATAAAACAACAACATAATTGAGAACAAAATAACTACAACATATGAAAAAAATCGAATATTTACCTTCAGAAATATAATACTATCTATCGTGACCAATGAATATAATGGTGGAATACTATCTATCATGCTTTATATAGAAGTTTATTTGTGACTTTTGGATTTCCTTTGCTTTGTGTTTTTTCATCTTCCCGTAACTCTTGCTTTCTTTTATTATTTTAATTAATAGGCTAGTAATTATTTAATATATTATAAATATAAATTTGCTATTTTTAATTAATTAAATATTTATTTTTAATTAATTAAATATTTTAATCTGATTTTTTACTACATAGACAACTCATCAAAAAGACTTCTAAAACACTTCTTCTCATTTCTCTCTGCTTCCGTAATTATATATAGTATAGACTAGGATTAACAACACTAAATCCACCATCAACAATAAGATTAACACCACTAACATGATTAACATCATAACTAGCAAGATAATGCAATTAACTCTAATTCCATTTTGGGATCAGATGCTAAGCTTGGGGATAACCCCCAAATTTCATAGGCTCGTCGAGAATCTGGTTGAGATTCTGTCACCCCTTCTTCTTGGATTATTAGCTATAGAGATCGAGTGGTCGAGGCTCCTTGATCGAAGTGAGTTATTAGAAACTTTGCTATTACTTAGAAAATGCATTCGCTCATGCTCACCACACCAATGATGTTGTGCAATATGTGCAGTTTTCTACAACCTCCTTAAGTAATTGAAGAGGTAACAACACGTCATAGAGTGTCGGCATCTAATGAATCCGCTCTGATTCTTACATTTCCAAAAGTTAAAGATAATAGGAATATTTGTAATTGTGATGTTTACATTACTCACTTTATACATATATATAGTAGTTGTCAGGACTAATTATCTTAGTCCTAAGAATGTGCCCTAATGACTCACTGAAAACGATATTTTGTCGACTCTGCAACCTTCTTCAGGCTGTAATGATGTCAGGTAGTGCACCCTACCATATAGCAAGCGTGTTGTCAGATATTCTCGTTTCATTGGACCTAGACGTTATGGTGTCAGCCGGCCTGCTCTAACGCCACTTGCATACTCATTGTCCTTTGTGTAACAGTTTCTCATAATCAAAATGACTCTCCTTCCTTCACCATACCATATAGATACATGGACGGACCGTCGACATCAATCTACGAGATCAGAAAATACCGTTCGCATCTTTAAGAAATATTCATTACTTCAGATCCGATAATTAATGTAAATCTTCATATGGATATGTACAAGTATGAATTGATTGAAATGATATATTGTTCCAAAAAATATTTGAAAGTTCTCATTATTGGGTGGCTTTTTAGCCGAATAACTTCATTTAGATTGCTTCATATTATCATAAATGATGACATAATGGAAATCAAAACCACCAAAAACCCCAACATAAATGAAACAATCAATGGAGTTCCATACAACTTAACAAACCTTTGGATGAAATAAATACTCCTCGTCAAAGTAGCAAAAAGATTAACAAAACTAGGATTAACAACACTAAACCCACCATCAACAACAAGATTAAGACCACTAACATGATTAGCATCATCACTAGCAAGATAAAGAGCAGCTTTAGCAATATCTTCTGTCTTCAAAATCTGTCCCTTGAGATTACCAGTATAACTCAAAGCAAAATCTGATATAAATCTAGGGACAGTTATTCCACCTGCAGAGGTTGCAATTCCAAAAGGTGAAATGCAATTAACCCTAATTCCATTTGGGGATAATTCTGATGCTAAGCTTTTTGCTAATCCCCAAATTCCATGTTTTGTGAGTGCATATGATTGAGTTCCGAGTCCTCCTATTGCTGTGCAGGCACTTGCTGTGAATAAGATGCAGCCGGTGTTTTGGGGGATCATGACTCTTGCTGCATGTTTGGCTCCGAGGATTCCACCAACTAAGTTTATGCTTATTAGGCGATCTAAATCTGATTTTTTGCTCTCTAAGAATCTTGTGAATGGTCTATCTACTATTCCTGCATTTAGTGTAGGATTGATGTGATGTCAATTTCTGTATAAGGTTTGAAATGGGAGACACGCTCATTCACGTGTCAAATGCTTGTGATGATTAGGAAGTTTTGAAAGTTTATGGGGAAGTTGAAGTTTTGGATTTATTAAAGGGGCGTTTGGTTCGCATAGGAGTAATAGAATGGAATCAAGAAAGGGAAACAAAGAGAAATGAATGGAATGTCCTTAAATTTCCTTTTCTGTTTGTTTCAATTCCACAAAAGAGAATCATATATCCATGATTCTCTTTCTGGCTGTTTGGTTCAAATGAGGTAAATATAATATAAGAATAAAAACCAAATTATTCAACTATTAAAATTAAAAGACGATGAAACTGAAATAAAATAAATCAAAGAAAATGCATAAAAGTTCTATTTTAAAAAGAAAATAATAATTAAAATTAAATACCAAAACTGAATAATATAACAAAAGAAAAATATTTGTCAAAATTATTTCTCAGAATAAAAAAGTAAAAACAAATAAGTAAAAGGATCAAAAGTGAGATTAGTTTAGGGATAAAAAAAAATATAAATAAATAAATATAAGGATCAAAATAAAAATCAAAAAGTAAAAATTAGTTAAAAATATTTTTTAAGGATAAATAAATAAATAATATATAAGTATAAGGATCAAAAGTGAATTTAATCCAAAGATTAAAAAACTAAAAATAAATAAATTTATTTATCAAAATTAAAATTAAAAACAAAATAGAAACTAAAAATGAAATTTTATAAGGAAGATAGATGTTGAAATTAGTGTGAGAGAGAAAAGAGAATGAAAAATCTTAGGGGCGTTGAGAGAATGAAATTAGAGGAATTAGTGATAAACTCAAAACTAAAAGAATGTAAAGAGAATGATTGAATTAATAAAACAAACATCAACAAAATGATTCAACTTTCCTCTTTCCCTTACCCTTTGTTGAAACCCCAAAACAAACGCCCCCTAAATGCAATCGGGCAATAATAGGAGGTTATCAAATAACAAATCAAATTGTTAAGAAACCATTTGAAAACCAAAGTTTAATTCAACCAATTAACGAGGTTGTCAAGATTCTATTTGTTTTAATTCAACCAATTAACGAGGTTGTCAGGATTTGAATTCTCGACTAAATGGTATTAAAACTTCTTGGACCAAATGGTCGAAGGTTCAAGTCTTGACAACATTTATCGATGAAGTGTGTCAGAGATGATATCTCTAAACAAATATCTAACTCATCCCAAAAGGTACCTCAAAGGGTGAGGATTGTCTTACATATTTAAGGAGCCATATAGCTTTCTCATTTAACAATGTGAGATATTTAACACGCCCAATTCATTTGGTGCATGACGCTAATACCAGCGGAAGCCCCAACATTGAACCATGTCTATGATACAATGTAAAAAAATATAGCACATCCCAAAAAGCACTTCAAAGTGTGAGGATTGCCTCACATATTTAAAAATATAGCTTCTTCATTTAATACCGTGGGATGTTTAACAATAACAAATAGCTATTAAACTATTTGTTTAAACTTTTGGTTCAATCGCTTGCTTGATACAAATAGCTATTAAACTAGCTCGTTCAAAGCATATTTTAAGTAGAGGTAACTTGGAAACGTTGTGGATAAGTTTTTACTATTTTGTACAAAATTTTGATCACGATATAATTATAAGAAAAATGACAACCTTCATTGTCATGAATATTAATACTAGCTATTTTTGAGTCTTACGTATTGGCTTAAACTTTTCGATCAAATGGCTTCTTAACATCTTATCGGATCACATAGACCAAAAGGTCAAAGATTCAAATTCTAACAACTTCGTTTATATTAACTTCAACATATAGCAAATATAACTCAATATCTTACACATTTCAAGTTCAGAGAGCCATTAGCGTGCAAAAATTTGTCCGAGATAATATTAAAAATTATTTTAAGAGACCTTAAACAAGAATCAAGTCGTGTTAATCGTGTCAAAAATTATCACCCTTACCTGCATTATTGTACATAATGTCTAGCTTCCCGTATTTGATAACCGTTTGGTCTACGAGACTGCTGATTTCTTCTTCTTTGCTAACATCACAGCGGATGTAAATGGCGTTTTGGCCGAGCTTTTGCGCAAGGGCTCGGCCAAGGGCGTCTTGAATATCGGCAATAACAACTTTGGCTCCATTTGCATGGAAAAGTTGAACTGTGGTGGCTCCTATCCCGCTTGCCCCTCCCGTTATAATCGCTACTTTTCCGGCTAACCTGAAATTGAATGAAACTAGTTGAATAAAAATAGAATATTAAACTTTTTTAATTAGTAGATTACCTTTGTTCTGGCGTTACAAGGATAGGAATAGCCTTCTTTTCCATATTGAAGATCGAAAGAAGAGAATTCTAAGTTTTGTGCTTCTTCTTTAATGGGAATTTATAATTTTAAAAACTACTACAAGAAGTAGAAAATGGATGGTGAAAGGGTCTACTTTCTCATTTAATGTGCATTTAATTAAAAAAAAATGAGTTATTATAATCGAGGAGCAGCATCCCGAATTAGGATACTCTCAATAAATACAGGACTAGATAAATCAATAAAAGAATTAGTATAGAATCTGCATTTCGAGTCAACATATAAACCACATGGTTTGCTAACCGTGAAACAAAAACCATCCAACAAGGATTGATGGTTACTACGCTACAACCTCTGAGAGATCTCTGCATTTGCTAGTCACACAAGTCACTACTTCCTTTGAGTCCGAAACAAAGATTTTATTATAGTATCCAGTGGCCAATACAGGATTACTCGGTTGCGGGGCTGATTTTACACATGCGTTCATAAAAAAATTTGTTAAATCGAACTTGTTCTTTTTTTTTTTTTTTTGTATATCTGCATGTTATAATTTAAATAGTCAATAACTAATTTTTAAGTATTAATGTACAATTTCTCAAAATTAAGCTAAATCTCATTGAAAAGTCCTAACATGTAAAAAAATTGGATTGAGAGATGGCCGAACAGGTAAAAAATTAAAAATTTTGATTTGAGGAGGCCTAGAAGGCAAAAAAAAAATAGAAATTTGGATCTAGAGATGTCTAACAGGCTAAAAAAATTTGAAATTTGGATTTAGGAGTACCTAATAGGTCCAAAATATTGAATTTTTTTTTGAGACAGGGGGACTGAAACTATCCGGAGTCAAAGGTGTTCCTGCGGCCAGAGGGACAAGGCCTTCAAGGCCCCTGTCTACGCCCATGACAGTATCCCATAGACAGAGCACACTCCATGCTATCTCTCATTGCCAAAGCCTCCACCAATTGATAGTAATAAGATTAATATTAATAAGATCGAGTGAATTACTTGATTACATTTTATAGGGTTATCGAAACATTTTAAATAAATTCAAGGAACTATCAACAAATTTTAAAAATTCAGAGGCCAATCAAACCGTTTGGACAAGGTTAGTAGGGAGGTGATATATTAAGACTAAGATCTAGTAAGATCTAGATTTTAATTATACAATTATCTTAGAAAGTCTTGTATATATCATAATTAATTTTGATTAAATATACTATATAAGGTCATATCAATTTGAATTATTTGTACCAAAAAGAAAGCAATATGAATTATTGTGTTGATTCATTAATTTGATCTAACTAACTTTCAATCTCCATTTAATGAACCTTCAAATTAGACTTTTTTATTAGCGGCGGGTTCAGTATTTTAGAGGTCCTAATCAGTTTTCATACTCCATTATTTTATAAATTAAAATTTAATATATATAAAATATAATTAATTTTAAGTATTTTAGAGGCATTAGGCAACTCTCATACTCCATCATTTTATAAATTAAAATTTAATATATATGAAATGTAACTAATTCTTGATTCAACAAGAAAAATCAATTTAAGATCAGACTTTTTGATAATTGGCAGAGAACAAAACAATTAATTGTTATATTATGTATAAATTGATCGATATGGTTGTTGGGTGAAAATTGATTTAGCCATTATGTACAAAACAATATAATTTCAAGTCTTATTAATGAAAGATGATTTTTTGTTTCATGTGCAATTTTATGTTATGTCTATCCTTCAATTTCTAGCATTCTGACTATCCAAAAAGACTTTTCTGTTACCGAAAAACACTTATCCTTTGTTAATGACATTGAAATAGTATCGTCTAGTGAATCTTAGCTTAAAATTGTATTTACGTGGTTGCTAAATTTGTTTTTCCCTAATGACTATACGACTAAATTTGTAACGCATTCCTATTATTGTTAAGAGAAAAGTTGTGAAATAAATTTTGAAGACCTTTTATGTGCTATTGTTGTTAAGAGACGATGACTAGCAAAACATAAAACAATTTGTGTTATTGTTGTCAATTTTCGATTCCATTTAGTAAATTGTATTTTTGTTTTTCTATATATAGTTACTATTAAATATAATTTTTCAACAATTGAAATCTCAATTATTGTTGTATTATAATTGAAATTATTTTTTAGATCGTAGGCCTTCCTAAACGGGATGTCCTAGACGGCCGCCTATGTGTCACCGGGCCAAATCTGAGCCAGACCAAAACCCTATACAGCGCCAAGAATTCCTCAAGTCTTGGCCAGCCAATTCCTACGAAAGGGGTTTATCCCGTTTTAGCGTCCCATCAATGTGTCTATCTGCATTCCATCCCGGTAGAACTCTCTGTAATTAAACCTCGTCCTAAAATGAGATACGCACTATGTGCTAACTCCGAAGCCCATAGTGCCCATATAGTTCCACCTATAGAGACATTCGTCTCCTTTCACGAATGTCGAATGCCCGACTCTCCTAGTCCCTAGTGGACTAGGGTAGATTGCTTAAACAAGGAGTGGCAGCCCTATAGCGTTGCTTATACCAAATTGACTACTACTATCAGTATATCCCATTCGCTACTCTATACAGAAGTCTTTTCATAGCTTTGTCAATGATTAAGATTGAGTTTGCCTATGGTCAAACTCCCTCTTCACACTATGCGGCTTCTCCGCCCTGTCTCACTTTGTTAGGTTTAAGGTTCATCACTCAGCCATCTTTTTTCCAATTCCGGCCCCAACTCCGGCCAACAGTTCCATTTCCGTCGGCTCCAATAATCCGGCCACCCTAATCTCTTCTTCTTTTAACATACATTCTCTCTCTTTCTTTCCCTCTCACTCTTCTGCGTTCCATCGTTTTCGTCCAAGACTATGTAGCAAGGTAGACTTAAAATGTATAAGTTTCGCTAGAGAATTTTGACTTAAAATTCAGTAGTTGGGTTCATTAATATGGTGTTTAATGCTTGCTTATTAGAAATTAAATATTAATAGTTTCCATTTAAAGTTGAAACAAAAGTTGTCAATGTTTGACAAAAAAAAAAAAAAAAAAAACCCTAATACATCACCAACTCCGTGAACTTGTACAAAATAATAGATTGACTCCTTGAACTTTGCAAGTGTCTCACCAGCTCTCTAAACTTGCTTACTTCGTATCATCAGCTCCCTAAACTTGTCCATAAAAGTATATTAGCTCCCTGAACTTTGCAAGTGTCTCACCAACTCCCCCAATTTTCTTATTCTGTAACAACTAAATATAAAAACCATAATTACTAACTTTCGATCCTAATTCATTCAATCTCTCAAACATGCAACACTAACTCTTATAATAGGTTGAAAGGTAGGAGAAGCGAAAAATTTACCTCTCGAATAGATGAAACGTATTTTTAGAATTTAGGTTTAATAAGTTTTATTTAGTTGTTACAGAATAAGCAAGTTTAGGGAGTTGGTGAGACATTTGCAAAGTTCAGGGAGCTAATCTACTTTTATGGACAAGTTTAGGAAGCTGGTGAGACACTTGCAAAGTTTAGGGAGCCAATCTACTATTTTAGACAAGTTCAGGGAGCTGGTAATGTATTAGGCCAAAAAAAAATTATATAATTAATTTAAATAGCAATAAACACCTCCATTTATGAATAGTCGGGTTTGTTTGTGAATAGTCGTATCTGTCGTGACCTGTCTTATTCGTTCGTGAATAGTCGTGTCTATCCATGAACAAGCGTGTTTATTCGTGAACAGATGTATTCTTTCGAGTTCTATACATATACAGAATGGAACTGTGAAAATTGATAGTCTAGACAGACAGTTGAAAAAAAAATAGATTTTTTTGAAAGTTTCTGCTCTCTGTCTTTTCACATTTGTTCTTGTTTTTCTGCTCCGGTGATAATGAATTCACATACGGTAAGAGTTTGCTTGCGAAATCTGTTTTAAAGAGAATGTTGATATAAACTTCAAATTTATCTAAACTCTTCTTTAAATTCCATATGCATGTATTCTGTCTGCATTTAACTCATGGGAGATGTTTTCTAAGCCTATCGCATCAATATAATTGAAGGTCTTGTTGTTGTCGGATAACTAAGCATTAAATCCAATATTTATGGAATCCAACTACTGAATTTTAATTCAACTTCCTCTAGCTCTTCAATCAAATAATAATAATAATACTAATAATAAATGTCAACTTCCTCTAGACGAACTTGTTTTCGGATAACCAAGACGGATTGAGAGAAAAAAGAAAACGTGTTTATTTTGACCCAAAACAAAAAAAAAATACTAATAATTCACAAATTAAAACTTTTATAAATTAAAAAAAAAATCACTCAGAAAGTAATGAAAATACTAAAATACCCAACATGGGAAAAAACTAAAATACCAATCATATTAAAACAAAAGCTAACACTCCCCCCTTAAGCCTAAACATCAGGTAATTGAACTAATCCCATTTGGACCAAGGCCTCAAACATCTGTGAAGCAGGCAGAGACTTTGTGAATAGATCTGCTAGTTGACATTCTGAAGAAACATAAATAGTGCAAAGGAATCCATTCTCTACATGTTCTCGGATGATATGTACATCGATGTCAAAATGTTTGGTTCTGTCATGATCAATAGGGTCTTTGGCTATCTGAATAGCTGATGTGTTATCACAGAATAACTTCACAGGGTAAGCAATGTCAATTCTGAAGTCAGTCAACAAATATGAGAGCCATTTCAATTCACACGATGTGGTTGACAAGCTTCTATATTCAGCTTCTGCTGATGACTTGCTAATTGTAGGTTGTTTCTTGGCCTTCCAAGAAATCAAAGACTTACCCAAAAACACACAAAAACTCGTGACAGGCCTCCAGGATTTTCTGCAAGTACCCTAGTCAGCATCACAATATGCTATGAGGGTGAAAGTAAATCTCTCTGAGTAGAAAAGTCCAAGATGCAGAGTTCCTTTCAGATATCTAAGAACATGAATTGCTGCCTACAGATGATGATTACAAGGTGCTTGCATATATTGGGATAACTGCTGAGTGGCAAATGTAAGGTCTGGTCTTGTAAAATTCAAGTACAGAAGTATACTAGCCAGCCTTCTATATTTGGAAGGGTCAGGCAAAGGGGTACCTGAATCCGTGAGGATAATACCATGTGATAGAGGACTATAAGCAGGCTGCATATCCATAACTCCTGCATCAAGAAGAATATCCCTTGAATACACTAGTATAGAAATGGCCTATGGTCACGGTCGTTTATCGTCAATAGCCACGGTTGTACGACCGTGGCCAAAGGGGGGCGTGGCAAATGCTTGACGTCTTTAGCCACGGTTGTTCGACCGTGGCCAAAAAGACATTAGCATCGGTTTTTACGTATAACCGACTCTAATGTCCTATATTTTGGCCACAGTTGTTATGAAAAACCGTGGCTAAAAGGATCTTTAGCCATGGTCATTCGTAACAACCGACTCTAATGCTCTCACCATTAGAGTCGGTTGTAGACGAACCATGGCTAATGATAAGAGCATTGGAGTCAGTTGTTGTAACAACCGACTCCAATGCTCTACTCATTAGAATTGGTTGTTATGCAACTGTGGCTAATGTCAATAATATTAAAATCGGTTATTGACCGTAATATTATTGTTTTTAACAATTTTACATCAATAGTTCAAATTAAACTTGCTCTATTTTTTTGCATTACTGTAATTAACAATAAACAAGAATTGTTATCCTCAGTCGTTTACCGTAATCGAAATTGATCTTGATGTATTACTGAAAGTAAATGCAAAATCAATAAAAAAAATGTAAACAAATATAGGGTAATTAATACTTGCTATACATATACAATCTTTAATTCAATATTCACAGCATTTTTTAGTATTTAACTAGCTCACAAAAACTGACATATACTCATTACTACTCTATTTTACTCTCTACAACATGATGTTCAACATAACTACAAACATGATGTTCAACATTACTTCAGTGTTGAAATCCTGCCATCTTTTCTGCTGTCTGTCTCTCAACCTTCGAGTATCACTACTGTAAAATAAGCACAATAGACACATAACAACTGTTAAATATGCACAATAGACACATAGCAACTGTTAAATATCAACTGAATATCGGTGTATCATTCCTACATAAATACGACTCAAATTTACAGGCTAATTTTACTAATACAATTCAAAAATAAAAACTCTAAAATTTGATCTACTAAAAAGAATATTATAATGAGTTCCATGATTAATAGAAACATATGAAACTTTAATTATTCTAACTGCAATTATTTGTTTTAACATCCGTCGTCTTTGATTCAACCAATTATAAAACTCTCTCAAGAGTTAAGGAACCATCGAGAGTAAATAATCAAAGGTTACCCGTGAAATTTCCTTCAGTCCATAAGTCACAAACTGTGATTATAATTTCAGGTTTATTGAATACTCTGCAATCACACAAAAATTACCCAACCAATTCTAAAATTCAAATTTCATAAATCCTCAATCAGAGAAATCATAAATATATCACTGAAAGCAATAACTTAAATTAACCAACCTCAACTGGCTGAAGGAGAAGGTTGTAGGGGGACTGTGAATTGCAGAAGATTTGAAGCAAGTCCACGACTGCTAATCAATTAATTAATTGTCCCAAATCAACTGCTATGCCAATTGCACTACATTAGTATATATGTAACACAAAGCTTTAGAACATCTAAGAAAGAGGAGATCCTTTAACTGATCCAAAACCATTATGTTAAATACTAATATTAACATGTAACCACTTGAATAAAGATGGTAAATAATAAATTTTGGGGAAAATGGCTGTACATGGATTTATATTACCAAAAACAAAGAAGGAAGGTGAAAGGAAGATGAAAAGAAGGAAAGCAATATCTAATATAATTTCTTATTTAATTTTTCTTTTTTTAACCAGAAATGAGCATACTTTTGTTATCCAATCTTAACTGAATTATTACTGCATATATCTAGTGTCTAACACTGAAATGAAGCTTGAGATGCGATTTAAATGAGTTATAGAACAAGCAAGAATGAAAAACAACTCATATATGGCCAGCATATAAAATACTATGATATTAATACCAAAAGCAAATGATAAACCATATGAACCTGTACAAAAGGTATGAAGGCTAGTATCGATTTAAGAACTGATGCAATTGGCAGAGTCCATACCGCGCTGCAGGGTCCGTGCATTTTGTTAAAGATTATTATGAAGCTTTACTTATTCTGCAATTCAATAGTGTTTTAGAGTAACAAGATTCACTGCCAAGAGATGCCACCATTATAAATCAATAAACCAAAAAGATTTTGCATGCCATATTTATCATCGGACAAAGTAACTCTTTGTAAGTAGAAAATACTAAGTTACCTCTTCTATTGCTTGATATGAGTCTAAATTTATTGAGACTGAAAATTTAACAATGGGAACTGAATAAGTAGAAACATATGTTAAGGTTCATCTCCATCCTAATAAAGCAGTAGATTTTACCCAAAAAAAAAGGTCATAAAAGAAGCAAACAGTTGATCATGAGGATAAGTGACAACCGTACAGCTCCCAAAATATCAACGACAGAAACCATACAGCTCCCAAAATCTCAATTAAGATAAACATGCATTTCATGTGGCAACTAATGTGTTGAATCATTTTCTCTATTCCATAGAAATAAACATTCAAAAGAGGTAGCACTAAGCATAAGGCACATAGGAGATGCATAAAACAAAAGGCATGGGCTTTTATTCTCCTATACAACTTTAATTGAAGTGCCAATCAGAAATTGGATAATTGAGAGAGACGGATCATATTGTTAAAGAATACGAGGAGATGATGAACTTACCGAGATTGGTCCTCAGAAGGACAAAACGGGTGAATCTGGAGTGTGCTTCTCTAGCAGCTTCAAAGGAAGAAATCCCGTGAATATTCACATTGTTAATCAGGACTCACATTGAGAAAGTTATACCATAGTGACTCTTTGGAATTGATGCCTAAGATGGCTGTTTCTGTTGCAAGATGCCTGAGATGCTCAGAATCCTATTTGAAGTTGATATTGTGGAACCATTTTGAGGAATTGCCCTGAAATGATCTCAAACAAAAACGACTGATTCAAGTTTGATATTCCAATTTGCTAGGTTACCTGCTCATAAGTAAACAAAGAACATAAAGGTAATAACAGATTGGTTAAAAGACCACCACGAGCTTCAATGTTGCTAGCCACAGCACACGGAAAGCAATACAAAACATAATTACATACAAGTTGAAACCCCTTGGATTGCTATTAGACTGGTTTTATCGAGCCGAATGCCGAGCTGCTCATGAGCGGGTAGGCTCATTTACATCCCTATCCCTTGGATTCACTTAACCAAGCCTCATAAAGACTCGCTCTTGCAGCAGCTCCATTGGACACTTATGCAAGCCACTGCTTCATCATTCATGGAGTCTCATATTCATGATTCAGTAATACAAAAGATTTTCTGAGTGCGGTAAAAAGAAAGGATATGCAGCCTCATCTTTTGTGGCCTTAACCATTTTATGTTGCTTGTAGTTAGTTGAAGCCTTGAAGCTCTCTTCGATCTGCTCTATTTCTCACTGTCCTTAACCTCACCTATTAAACAAGACTTTTCACATCAAGAACAGCAAGAAATTGGACAAAGAAATGAGAGGGTGATCATGTTGTTAAAAGATATCATAGATGATGAACTTGCAAATATTGTTATTCGAAAAGACAAGACAAGATAGCCTCAAGTGTGCTTCTCTAACATTTTCCTCATGAAGACTCGCTTTTGTAACAGCTCCATTCATTCAATTATTCAAATTGTTAATCAGGACCAACTCTCAACCACTATGAGAAAGATATACCACCACTTTGCTATGGCATTGATCTTCATATATTACTTACTTGAGACGCGGAAGCTCATAATCCAATTAGAAGTTGATATTGCTGAACCATTTTGAGCCATTGTCTGAAATGATCTCAAACCAACATGTCTCATTCAAATTTGATATACCAATTTGCAAATGTTACATGTTCATAAGAAAACGAACAACGTAATGGCAATGGATTGTTTTAATACCAGATTAGTTTGAAAACCACCACGAGTTCTGACGATGCTAGCCACAGCCCTCAACAATCAACGGTCGTCTGCATTATGTTCGCCAAAACAAAAAATCTCAAAAAAGACAAAGGAAAAATGAGAAACAGAATCAATGTATTGGATATGAAAAGCATTGAAGAATTAAATCACTTGTTAAACCTTATAAACCCTTACAGAAATAAGCATACATCCAATCGAAACCAAATTATTACTGCATATATCTAGTGTCTAAAACTGAAATGAAGTTTGAGATGTGATTTAAATGAGTTATAGAACAAGCAAGAATGAAAAACAACTCATATATATATGGTCAACATATAAGATACTATGAGATTAATATCAGAAGCAAATTGTATACTATATAAACCGGTACAAAAAGCAAGATAATCAATCACCTAAGCTGATATCTTCCTTCTATATGCCAACCAGATATGCAGGCTCGTATCGATTCAAGAACCGATGCATTTGGCAGAGTCCAGGCTGCTCTTGTCCAGGTCAATATGATGTCCTGTTCACAGCAGAGAAAAACTTTCAAGAGAGGCAACTTGCTAAAGCTGAGTTGCTTTCAATTACTCTAATAAAAGAGCTTTCAGTTATTGAAATATGATGTATTAGTAATTTTCTTTTTAGAGGTGATGCTTTTTTCCCCTTATTATGTGATCTAGAAATAATTAGAAATTGTGTATCAATTAAGAAGTTGTAGCTTAAGAGAGAGTTTTAATTAGTTAAGATTTTGAATTGGATTGTGTTTGTTGGTTGAAATAGTTTTGGAAACAAGAAATGTGTAATTTAATTTAAATATTTATGGAAATGCATTTTGATACATGTTAGACCAGTTCCGTTTCCAAAATTGATGAAGAAGAATTTACTTGCAACATAGCTTCACAACCTGCAGGGGACCTGATGCATTTTTTCTAGTTGTTCCAATGGTAATGCTTTTTTTATGCAATAATAATCAACTCTTCAGGGCTATGTAGTTTGCTGATTAATGAGTTTGCTAGTGTAAACCAGAAAACTCCTACAAGTTGTCTTGAGTTGATTAGTTTAATTTTTAATTCATGTTGAGATTTGCTTGATCTGATCGTATTACTTTATTTGCATCAGTAATGATAAAAGATGAAAATTAACAATGAATTTGAAGTTTGAAAAGCAAAAGAAAATTGATACTCCTAGTTTTATGATCTTTAAGATAATAAAAAAAACCTAAAAGTGGTGCAAACCAATCAAAGATGTAATGTGCAAATGCATCGGGTGTTTAGTATAATTTCTAATTAGTATGGTAATGCATTCTCAATTGAGAAATTTTATTCAGACAGACTAATCTTTCTATTCACTGCCTAGGAAGGGAAAGGAAAGACAGCAAACCTGCACTTCAGTTCTTTTGGCTATGCCATGTATTCAAAACCTTAGCTACTTAAGTAGAAAGAGAATCGCTACATTAACATCAGCTGCTGCCACTGGCACTAACATAAGATCGAGCAAAGCACTTAGGTGGGCAGCTCATAACATGAGCATTGCAGCAGAGCTTGGTCTAGTTCCTTATAGAAAGGAATTGGATTTCATAGTTTTTCCCTCCCCCTCTATCTAAGGTTAAAGTAAAAGGAGTTTCTTTAGTTGAATAAAGACGGAGTCCAGAATGTGGTAGGCTTTTCACTTCAAACAATGCATAGGGTTTACTTAGGATCTGGCTGAATGCCTGATTAAGGGACCAACTACCATACTAATTTACCTCATTTCATAGCTGAAGGGTGAAAATAAAGGCCTTATAAAGGAGTGCTTGCCCGCTGCTACATTCGAAAAAGAATAGTCGGGGAGAGATGTTACCATTAAGCTTACCCTGGAATTGGAACTTCCATATAGCATTGAACTGATACTAGAAATTATCCCAGGACAGGGGTGAAGGCCTTTATTACTCTAAAACATACATATTAGGATGCCCATTTACTTTCAATGCCTCAGCTAGAGTCTTTTCATATTATGTTATGGAAACATCTGAATCTGAATAAGGATAAGCTGTAGAATTACAGTTTAGGGTATGAAAAGACTTCTTTCCTACTTTCCATCTAATTTTGAGTTTGAACCATTTTGAACCATTGGGTTTTCTCGCTAAATTCTGGATTCTCTACTCTTTTGGCTACTCAATCAATAGCGTATGTAGATAAGAGAAAGGAAGAAGCAAGGGCTGAGCACATCTTTCGAAAGAACTCAATAGGCCATCCACCCGAAACCAGAAGAATGAATACGAACATGGACAAAACCAAAAGAATGAATACGAACAGGGACGAAACCCATAAGACGGAACACAAACACCAACAAACTCATATAATAAATGAAACCCATAAGAAAGAACAATAAAAACCAAATCATAAGGAAATCCCGGAAGATAGAACACGAACCCATATAACAATGAAACTCAGAAAAATAACAAATCATTCACTTACCTCTTTTCCATTGCTTCTGCCACAATCGAAACACGAAGAAAATCCAATCGTCGTCGATTAAACTTCAAACCGAGCTACTGCATATGAGTAGAAGGTAACACAAACTCAATTTTCCACGCTAACGAGAGGAATGGGGAGAGCTGCGAGCTGCTAATATTAGGTTGTGCAAGGAGAGAAAGAGAAAGGGGGAGAACGATAGGTTATTGATGTTTGGATAATCGACTCTAAAGAGTAATTGGGGTCTGTTCTTAATGAACCCATGCCATTATGCTAATTCCTGGCTCATTAGCTTCGGTTTATATTTAAACCGAGGCTAATTATCGGGTCATTAGCCTCGATTTAAGAAGAATCGACACTAATGATTGTTCAGACCGTGCACTATTTTTAAAAATCACATTTAGAGTCGGTTATTTCAAAAAACCGACTCTAATGTTCTAATTATTTGAGTCGGTTTTTTAAATAACCGACCCTAATTACCTGTAGCCACGGTTTTGCAAACAACCGTAGCTAATAAGGCGTGGCCGTAGGTCATTTCTGTACTAGTGATATTTAGTTTGGCTTAAAGTAAAACCAGCATGATCTCTTGCCAATTCGATACCCAAGAAGTACTTTATACTGCTTAGATCCTTAATGGTGAACTTGTCATGGAGAAAAGCCTTGACATCATTGATAAGCTACAAATTAGCTCCGATGAGCAGAATACCATCCACATATACTACAAGAATAATGAATGAGGAATCTGTGATGTGTAAAAAAAGACAATGATCATGTGTAGACCTATGAAAACCAAAAGTGAGTAAAATGTTGACTATAGCCCTTGTCTACAAGCCTTGCTTTGAACCTCTCTACTTCTCCACTAGGCTTGTACTTAATTTTAAAAATCCATCTGCTGGCAATGGCTTTCTTGGAAGGAGGAAGGGTAGTTAGGATCCAAGTACCATTATCTTCAAGGGCTGATAACTCTTTATGCATAGCTTGAACCCATAGAGGATTAGTTTTAGCCTCCTCATAATCTTTAAATTCTTTAAGTTGATATAGATTGATCAAAAAGGCCATGTGAGGTACAGTATAGGAAGGAATAGATGAGAAATGTGGATAAGAGGACTGAAGACTAACATTAGAAACGAAATCATTGAGCCAAGCTGGCTTCCTATGTAGTTTAGTGGTCTTTGACGATCAGAGAGAGGTGAATTAGGTTCTGTAACAGCAGGAAGATGTGGAGAGTTAGGTTCTTTAACGGCAGGATTAGGAGAAGAAAGAACTGAATTATTAGTAGGGATATACTGTGAAGGAATTAGAGATTGTTGTGGTAATGGTGGTGGAACAGATATAGAATCAAGCAAGATAGGGTCATCAATGGGACAAGGAAGAGGAACTTCAGAAGAAGATAAAGATGTTTTGAGAATAGAATAGGAGAATATATGTTCATAAAACATGACATCCCTAGACACTATAAGTTTTTCTTGAGTAAAATCCTATATTTTATATCCCTTTTTATTCACAGGATACCCTAGGAAGACCCTTCACTAGCCCTGGGCTCTAATTTTGATTTGTGATGAGTGATAGTATGGAAACATTGGCATCCAAAAACCTTCAGAATATGGTAAGGTGGTGATGCAGAGTAGAATTGAGCATAAGGAGTGGACCATTTTAAAAGTTTACTGGGAAGGAAATTGATTAGATGAGCAGCCATAGTAACTGCTTCTCCCTAAAACAGAGTAAGCATTGAAGCTTGAAAGAGCAAAGCTCTGGCAACAGCTAGGATGTGTTGATGTTTTCTCTCCACAACACCATTCTGTTGTGGAGTATAAACACAACTATGGTGGTGAAGGATGCCTAGTTTAGTAAGAAGTTGATAACAATTGTTATTGAAAAATTCTTTACCATTGTCAGTCCTAATAACCTTGACTGAACTAGAGAATTGAGTATAAACCATGTTTAAGAATTTTTTTCAATAGCAAATGACACTTGTGCTTTATTTTGAAGGAGAATTAGCCAAATGAATCTAGTATGTTCATCAACTATGGTAAGGAAATAATTTGCACCAGTCAATGAGGACTTAAGGTAAGGGTCCCATAAATCCATATGTAACATATCTAGTTTCGTTTGGGTATAGATATGGCTAATGGGAAATGACAACCTTTTCTGCTTAGCTAGGGGACACACATGACAAGAATGAGACTCAAAGTAAAAAGGAATCTCTTGAATATGAGGCAAAAGAGCAGGGGATGGATGTCCTAACCTCTGATGCCATAGGTCTTGTGGTAGAATTTGCGGCTGAGAAACAGCATTACATTAAGAAGAGGGAGAAACATAATTTTGTAGAGTCAGTTTAGAGAATGACTCTGGAGATATGTGATACAGTCCATTTGAAAATGATCCTATAGTTAGATAGGAACCAGTAGACGAGGATTGTAAGACACAATGATCAATATGAAATTGGACTGTCATCTTAGCCTGAGTCAATAACTGACCGACGGACATCATATTGCACTTAAAAGCAGGAATGTAAAAGACATTATGTAGCTTAAAAGTCTATGTAAAAGAGACTATACCAACTGTATCAACCATAACACTATGCCCATTAGGAAGATGCACAGACTTAGGATTAGCTAGCTTAGAAACAGAGGAAAACAAATGCAAACATCCACTCATATGTGATGTTGCTCCACTATCCACAATCCAGTCTACATTAATAGTTGAGTCAGGAAACATACCAACTACACTTGCAAATTGTGTGAAAGCATCTTGCATAGAAGAAGTTTGTTGAGTCTTTGGTGCTTTCAAGATTGCAAAATCAATATATGAAGCAAATTGAGGAGAAACATCTCCTCTAGAAATATCTGTAGATGGCTCCATAGATGTGGCACAATGAGCTTGATCAGATTTCCCCTTCTTCTTCCCATCCTTCTTGAAGTTTGCATTGTACCAATCTGGATAACTAGTGAGTCTAAAACAAGACTCTCTTGTATGTGCTGTTCGATCACAATGATCACAATATTTGTCTTCTTTTCGCACAAAATCTTTCTTCTGAGAGGTAGAATTTGATCCTGTGCTAGATCCAGGAGTGGAACTGGCTGTGCTAGATCCAGTAGAAGGAAAAGATCTTTGACTAGTTTGTGAATTGGATTGCTTACTGAAATTAGCAATTTCAAGAGGTTGAGATGAGCTGACTTCTCTCAGTTTTTCAACTTGCATAATCATAGAATATGCCTTGTTAAGATCTAGAAGAGGCTCGAGAAGAAGAATTTGATGCTTTACGTTATCATATCCATCATTCAATCCAAGAAGGAACTGTAGTAATCTAACGCCCTCTTGTTGAGCCATCATTTTAGAATGTGCTCCACATTTGCACAGTGGTGGTGGTCTAAGATGATCAAATTCATTCCAGAGGCGAGATAATTATGTAAAATAGCTTGAGACTGGTAGATTACATTGACAAAAAGTAAAAAGATCTTTAGCAAGCTTGTATAATTGTGGTCCATTAGAGGTACCAAATCGCTTCTCAAGCTCATTCTAGAGAGATCGAGAAATAGTTGGATAGAAGAATGATTCTGCAAGCTCCTTACTCATGGAATTAAGAATCCATGATTTCACCATGTTGTCAGCCTGATCCCAAGCTTCACATTCCTCTGAATCTACATCTGGTTCAAGATCGGTTTGTTGTACAAACACTATTTTCTTCTTTGCGCGTAACGCAAGAAGCATTATGTAACTCTTCATCCCTGAGTTTTGACAAAACTAACTACTTAGTCCCTCCATCCATAAATTTTATAGAAAATGACAAATTTACTCTTCTACCACTAATTAACTTTCTGATATGTTTAATTAAGTTTTATCTAATTTTATTTACTATATTAATTCAAAAATAAAAAGTAATCTTAGTAATAAAATTATATTATACTGTATTTTTAATTAAAAATACATAATCAATTTTATAATAATTTAGTATTATAATTTAAATATATCGTTTATATAATATGTATTTTACGTGGTAATTGTTTTTTTAATCAAAAGAACAATAATGAGCCAAATCATGGCAAAATTGTAACAATGAATCAGAAACATAACTCGGTAATAAATTAAAAAAAGAAGGGCAAGTGGACAAACGAGAAGACTGTGCTAACATATGTGTCATCTCATTCGCTTGCCGACGTATCCATTTGACTGGGTAAGAGTCATTTGATGTTAGAATCGATCGTATTTGAATAATTCTATCCCTAAATCCAGAATCATCAACAGAACTAGAATTTATTGCATCAATCACTTGTTTAACATCCGATTCGAAAACCACATTCCTTATCACAACAGCTTCTAGCCATTGCATAGCCTGTAATAGAGCTTCGGCATGCATTATTAAGTTTCTAATTTATTAAATAATAATTGGTTAAATGAAATATAAGTTAAATAGTTATTAATGCTTTTTAACCTAATGAGTAAAATTAAAATTTATGAAAAATTTCTTTAGGAGAATTCTCTTGCAATTAATTTTTTTTACGTATACTAAGGCTCGAACTCAGGATCTTTAGTTTAAGCGACTTGAGGTCTTTTACCAATCAACTCAATATTAATTGGTTTAAAAAAAATAGTTAAATACTATATTGATTTATCGAATGTTATGAAACACTAAACTAATTTATGGTAGATTGGTAAATTTATCATTTTATTTATAATTATTTATTAAAATAATTTTAATTATTGATATAAATAAAATTTGATACAACTTAATTAAATATAGATGAAAGTTAATTAGTGATAGAGGAGCGAACTTATCATTTTTTATATAATTTATGAATGAAGGACTAAGTAGTTAGTTTTATCAAAATTTAGATATGTTATAGTGTGTTTTTAAAAATAGAGGGACTATCTAGTATAATATACATAAATTTATGGACTAATAAATTATTTACCCAAAACTTAATAATATACAAATTAACTAATTCATAATTAAGGGGGTACAAGTGAAAAAACAAATGAATATATGGACAATAGCTTGTGCAGAAGACTGAGTGAGCTCTCTGGCATACCTCTGACGAACTCTTTGGGGAAGTATCTTGGGGTTCCTCTTCACAGTGACAGGGTTTCCAAAGCCTCTTTCAAGGATATTTTGGACAAAACTAATGGTTTGTGTGCTAGCTGGAAAGCTAATTCTCTTTCCCTTGCAGGTCGCCTTACCTTGATCCAGTCAGTTAACTGCGCTGCTCCGAACCACATCATGCAGGCCTGTAAGCTTCCTGAGCCTGTCCTTAGTGACCTGGATAAGATAAATCGGCGTTTCCTGTGGGGTGAGTCTGGAGATGGGAGAAAGGTTCACCTGGTCCCGTGGAAGGAAGCTTGCCAGCCTAAAAACAGGGGGGTCTTGGTATTAGGCAGGCAAAGGACAATAATAAAGTCCTGTTAATGAAACTTCTTTGGAGAATGTGGCAATGCCCCTCCTCTCTTTGGGTCCGTCTCTTGTGCGGGAAGTATCGGAAAGATAGAATCTTTGGTGGCCCGAAGGAGAGGGTTGTTAGCTGTTCCTTTCTCTAGAAAGGGCTCAGTGCCGTGTTTGCTGAATTCTGTACGGGGATTGGCCTGGAGGTGGGTAATGGTAGATCTATTAGCTTCTGGTATGACACCTGGATTGGTGATAAACCGCTGATTGATGTGTGTAATGCCCCTCCGTCGGCTGATCTCCTTTCCTGGAAAATTGCTGATGTGGTGGACTCGGAGGGAGACTGGATCTGGTCAAAGTTCGACTCTTTCTTTAGTCTGGAGACCCTTCTTAACATTAGAGGAGTGAAGATTAGCAATCAAGAGGAGGATAAGGATAGACATTGTTGGGCCTTGACGAATAATGGTACTTATTCTTGTAAATCGGCCTATGAAGCTTTTACCCCTAATAGGGCTGATCCTCCCTTGGAGATTTGGAAGTCCATATGGTCCCTCAAGATCCCTTACCGTATCAGGAGCTTCCTTTGGCTGGGTATCAAAGACAGGCTCCTTACGAATGCGGATAGGCACAGAAGGCACTTGACTGAGTCTAGTGCCTGTAGTAGATGCAGAGGCAATGTGGAAACCTTGTGCCATGCCTTGAGGGATTGCCCAAATAGTAAGAAGATCTGGGAAGGGATCCTCCCTCATCACATCCTCCCTTCCTTCATGGCCTTTTCTGAAGGGGACTGGTTCTCTCAAGGAGCCAATGGGAACTTGCTGGCCAACATGGAGCATGGTGCCATCCTCTTTGCTATTACTTGTCACCAAATCTGGAAGTGGAGGAATGAAGAATTATTTGCGGGTAAGGCTGTCCTTATTCCTGATTTACTGTTTTTCTTCTCGAAGAAGCTCTTTGTTATTACTAAAAGCTTTGAAAGAGATTCCCTTGTTCGCCCCTCCCCGGATAAAGAGATCCTGCTAGTTGGTTGGAGTAAGCCTAGAGAAGGGTTTGCTAAGTTGAATACTGATGGCTCCTGCTTTAGCAATGGCAGAATTGCTGCTGGAGGAGTTCTTCGGGATGCTGGTGGCAATTGGATGGCGGGGTTTACCCATAACTTGGGGACGGGCTCCTCCTTTTCTGCGGAGCTCTGGAGTATCTTGTCAGGTATTAAACTCGCCATTCGCATGGGTGTTAAAAAGCTCTCGGTGGAATCTGATAATCTAGAGGCTATTAACAGGATTTCAGATAGCCAGGCTGTTTGTCTGAAGAGCCAGAATCTCATCAAAGCTATTTTGAGGCTTCGTCCTGCCTTTGAGTATCTTAATTTCTCCCATATTTTTAGGGAGCAAAACCGCGTGGCGGATCGCTTAGCAGCTGCTGGGCATGGGAGAATGTTAGGTGTTTCTACCCTATCTGTTCCTCCTTCTTTTCTTTTGCCTTCTCTCCTAGAGGATAGGATTGGAGTCAGCCTTCCTAGACTGATCCCGGTGTAGGTTTTTTGTTGGTTTTGTTTTTTTCCTTTCCTTTCTTACCAAAAAAAAAAAAGAAAAAACAAATGAATCAAGTCCTCAACCGGGTGATTTTGAAAAGTAGATGGAACAAAAAGAACATCTTTGAATTTTAGGTACATCTTTGAATTTTAGATTTCTATTGTTCAACCGACAACCAAACAAACCAACAAAATCAATATGAAGTTTAGAACCATTAACAATTTTCTCAAGTCCTTGATACTTAGAAGGCTTAATACTAGGGGAGTAGGAGAAGAGTGTATAAGGAGTTCTCTCGCACAAGGTCCCAAGTTTAAGAGGGCTTAGTTTTTTTTTATTATACAAATCTAAATAAATTATTATTATGTGAAAAATTAAGTGAATGTTAACGTATCCAGAAAATTAACGCTTTAAGAGTCTTAAGGGGCCCAGTTTTTATTATTATTATACAATATCTAATTTAATTATTTTTATTATAATTAGTATGTTAAAAGTCGAGTTAAAAGTAATTTGGTGTTTGATTTTATAGAAACATTATTATTATATGAAAGTATTATTTTTTTTTAATAAATAAGACCTAATTTTTTTTTCATCTAGCACAGGGCCCCAAAAATGTTTAAGACGGCCCTGCTTAATACCTTCTTAGTCCTCAAGTTGTCTTAATACTGTAACTGAGTTTCGAATTTAGACTTGTAACAACTAGCCACCAACTTGCTTATTTAGAACAAATAATCCCTCAAATAAATTAATATTTGTGATTTCAGGAGTTTTTTCTTTTGCCCTTTAGTTAATATATAAGTAGATTAGTTAGATGGAGCAACCGATATTTTGAAAATCTTTTATTTCTGATGTAATATTATGTTGAATGTTTTTTTTTGGGTTTATAGGTTATTTGTTCCAAATAAGAAACTTAATGAGTTATTTGTTGGGAAAATTTCATAGAAATTCATCTTTTAAAAACTATTTATAATTATGTCAAGTTATAATTTTAGATTATGTCAAACTAGTAAAATCAGTATATTTAATATATTTTAAGGATTAGAATTGATAAATTAGAAGTCTAGAATATATTTTCTAGGGTTTATGATATATGAATTGGAGTATATAAATTTTAAATTATGATATAAAATCATAATATATAGAAAATAATGACATATTAAGAATTAAGTTTGATGATATGACTTAATTGTAATTTTATACTTAATTACGATATTCATGTAATTGACCCTTATTTGTTCCAATTGAACAATTTGATGGTTCAATAGAGCTTCCAAAGCCCAAAAAAACGGTCTATAAGGATTGTTCCAGACCAATCAGAATTTGGTCATTCATAGTTAGATGTAGATTTATTAGAATCGACAAAGTATCCTAAAGTTTAAATTTAATAAGTCTAGAACTAATGATTAAATTAACTTTGTACATCTTTTTAACTTATGTAGTGATACTTAGTACATGGGCTCATTGTTCTAGTAATTCCTCAATACTTTTGGGATATTAGTTATTGGGCTTCTATAATATAGAACCTTAAAGCCTTATTTTATTGTAGTACTATTGATTAGAGTGAGATTGTGATAGACCACCGATTTCTAGGGAGAATGACAGCGAAGACGGCGAGGAGGAACCGCCGGATGCTAGCAGCGTTAGACGTTCGAGGAGGGAGAGGAAGATTCCAGTTTGGCAGAAAGACTATGTTTAGTTGGACTAGGATTAGGATTTCTTTTTGACGAGTTATTAGTTTTTCCTATTTCTATTTAGTTAATTTAGCTTTCCTAGTTATAGTAGCATTAGGATTATCTTGGCTATTTAAAGGCCTCGTATGTAATGTTTTGAAGGCAAGCAATTCATTAATAAAATTTCAGTTTGCTCTTTGCTAGAAAAAGAGTTTGGTGTTTTGTTCGTTTCACCCCAAACGATCCCCGATTGATTGATTCCAAAAGTTAGGGTCGTATCAACTGGTGCTTTCATCGTGTTCTTTCTCTCCGCATTAATTCGCACTACTTTACGTCACCATGTCTAAAGGCGATGAGGGTAGGGCTATCACCTATGCCGAGTTTTCCGAATTAAAAACCGCACTCCAGGTTACCATTCAACACACCCTCGCTTCCTGTGTTGAGGATCTCAAACAACACAAGCCGCAACCAACCCACCACATCACCGGCGATACCAACAACACCGGCGGACAGCTATTCCGCTCCTTGAAGCTCGAACCACCCAGATTCACGGGCGCCGACCCCCACGGGTGGTGTTTTCAGATTGAGGAGTTCTTTGACTTTCACAACACCTCGGCCGAGAATCGTCTTCGCGTTATCGTTCTCCATCTGGACGGCGAAGCATTGGAATGGTATAGGTGGATGAAAGCTAATAACATGTTCCACAGCTGGCGGGACTTAATTGAAAAAATAAAGAAACGCTTCGGACCATCCCAATTCGAAGATTTTCAGGGCCAACTATACAAGCTCATGCAAACCAGCTCCTTCCAGGACTATCTCGCACAGTTCGAAAAACTTATGAACAAAGTAACAGGTCTGACAGAACCTCAGCTTTTATCATGCTTTCTTTCGGGTTTGAAACCTTATCTCAACCGGCTAGTGCGTATTGCCCGACCGACATCTTTGCTCGAAGCTATTGATTTGGCCAAAGAGTATGAAGCTCATGAAATGGAAAACAGATTTGACCGCACGGCCAAACCAGTACCATAGCTTGCTGCTCCGACTTCGGTTTTGTCCACTCCGGCAACCGAACCTATAAAAACAGCCGCTCCACCGGTGAAAACAAGTGACGGAAAAATACCGTACCGACGAATATCATACAAAGAGATGAGGGAGCGACGGGAAAAGGGTCTCTGTTTTAATTGTGACGAGCGTTTTACGCCAAACCATAAATGCAACGGCCGATTTTTAATGCTCATCGGAGAAGAAACTGACACCCTTATACCTGACCCGGTTTACAACTTCGAAGAAGTTCCCCAAGAGGTCATACTTACAGGCGATATATCCAGTTTAACCTCCCTCCAGGGCCTTAATAATACACGCTCTATCCGCATCCGAGGGAAGTGCCAAAACTAGGACGTGATTATCCTGATTGATAGTGGAAGTACCCACAATTTCCTTAAACCGTCGGTGGCATCTCTCTTACGACTACCCACTCAACCGTCGACCTCGTTCCATGTTTACGTGGGAAATGAAGATGCTTTAACATGCTCCACTCTCTGTCCCAAAGTGAAGCTTGACCTCCAAGGCACGGAATTCATCACGGATTTATTCGTGTTACCTATTAAAGGACCAGACATTGTGCTCGGTATTCAATGGTTACAGCAATTGGGGAAAGTTTCCCATGATTATGTCCAATTCATCATGGACTTTACCTGGCAAGGCAAGGAAGTACGCTTGTCCGGCAATACCGGCATTGAACCACAGGCCGTCTTTTTTTCGCAATTACAAGCGTGTATGCGGTCTAACAACATCAGCAGGATCTATGAATTGTATCAGCTCGATTCATCCACCTCTATTACTGATGAATTACCCGAGCTACAGATTGAGGCATCAGTCACCCCTGAAATCCGCACTGTCCTACAGGAATTTTCATTACTATTCCGGCCACCAACCAAGTTGCCCCCTCCGCGATGTTTTGATCACCGAATACATCTGCTGCCTGCTACAAATCCAGTCAATGTTCGACCTTTTCGTTACCCACACTTTCAGAAAAATGAAATAGAAAAAATGGTACAAGAGATGCTTGAACAGGGTATTATCCGAATCAGCCATAGCCCTTTTTCGTCTCCCGTTTTACTCGTCAAAAGAAAGACGGGACCTATCGCTTTTGCGTGGATTATCGGGCCTTAAATACGGTAACGGTAAAGGATAATTTTCCTATTCCTACCATTGATGAACTATTTGACGAGTTGGGACATGCTACTATTTTTACCAAACTGGATCTCCGTGCGGGTTACTTCCTAATTCGAATGAAAGAAAGAGATGTATACAAAACTGCTTTCCGGACCCACAAAGGGCACTACGAGTTCTTGGTTATGGCTTTTGGCCTTTCCAATGCACCCTCCACCTTCCAGGCAACAATGAATACCATCCTAGCTCCGTTCCTGTGTAAATTTGTTACGGTGTTCTTTCATGACATCTTAATCTACAGTCGGACAGCGACGGAACATACAGAGCATCTGCGCGCAGTCCTCCAATGCTTGGAAGCTAATGAGTTTTACCTTAAACCCTCAAAATGTTTGATTGGAAGAGACACCATTGAGTACTTGGGCCATCTGATCACCAAAGATGGCGTTAAAGCTGACCCCGTCAAAATCGCTGATATGCTCGCCTGGCCAATTCCACTTAATATTAACAAATTGAGAGGATTTCTGGGGCTCACAGGATACTATCGTCATTTCATTATTCATTACGCGACTATCGCAGCTCCTTTGACAGATTTAATGAAAAAAGACGCCTTCCATTGGACACTGAAAGCCGATGCTGCCTTCGTCGCTCTCAAAGCAGCAGTCACGACTACTCCCGTACTACGTCTGCCCGATTTTTCAGAGGTCTGTATTATTGAAACGGACACCTCCAACGTAGGGATCGGGGCCATATTACTTCAAAACGGGCATCCACTCGCTTTTTATAGCAAGAAGTTGGGTTTCCGGATGCAAGGTAGCTCCGCCTACTTGAAAGAGTTATATGCTCTCACAGAAGCCGTTAAGAAGTGGCGGCAGTATTTGCTTGGCAGATTCTTTATCATCCGTACTGATCATCGCAGCCTCAAAGACTTATTCAGTCAGGTTATTCAAACCCCGACCAACAATTTTATGTTCGAAAATTACTAGGCTATGATTTTCGAATTGAGTATAAAACAGGGGCAACTAATCTGGCGGCTGATGCTTTGTCACGGGTCAATGAAGACGGAAGCGCAGAATCAATTCCCGGTCGTCTTCTATTGCTCAGTGGTCCGATTTCGCAATTTCACATTGAATTGCAACGAGAGAACACCACCTTACCTGATTTACAAGATCTCCATGCCAAATTCTTACAAAATAAATTGGGGCAGGGCTGGTCGATTAACAATGGCATCTTACGCTATAAAGGGCGCATGTACATCAGTCCATATTCGTCTCTACGCCTTACTCTTCTCGAGGAATTCCATTCCAGTAACTCCGCGGGCCATGTCGAGCAAAAACGCACCCTTGTGCGCCTATCCTCTCTGTTCTTTTGGCCCAATATGCGGAAGGATGTGTGTGCTTTCGTGGAAAATTGTGTCATCTGTCAAAAAACAAAATATTCCACTCAGGCTCCGGCTGGTCTTTTGCAACCTCTCCCAATTCCGGAATTAGTATGGCAAGATGTTACTATGGACTTCATTGTCGGGCTTCCTAGTTCTCGAGGATTTACAGTTTTGATGGTCGTCGTGGACCGTTTAACTAAATATGCGCATTTTGGTGCTCTAGGGGCTAGTTTCACGGCAACAATGGCAGCCCAATTATTTGTGGATATCGTAGTCCGACACCATGGTTTTCCAATGACTATTATTTCAGATCGCGATCCCATATTTTTAAGCAATTTCTGGAAAAAGTTGTTTGAATTGAGTGGAACTAAGCTCAAATATAGCACGGCTTATCATCCGCAAACGAACGGACAAACTGAGGTAGTAAATCGGGGACTTGAGCAATACTTGCAGGCGTTTTGCTCACTCAAACCAAATTCTTGGTACTCTTTTTTAAGTTGGGCGGAATTTTCTTACAACTCTAATTTCAACCATAATACCCGAACTAGTCCATTTCAGGCTTTGTATGGGCGGCATCCTCATGTTATTCCGTCTTATACTCCGAACAGCTCTAACATACATGTTGTCAATGATGATTTACTAACTCGTGAACAGCTTTTGCGTGATCTCAAGGAAACATTGCGCGTATCCCAGCAGCGCATGAAGCAATCGACCGACGGGCATAGAAGGGAACTTGAATTTAAAATTGGTGAGCTCGTCTTGGTAAAATTGCAGCCGTATAAGCAGAAATCTCTAGCTCGACGAATGAGTCATAAACTGGCCCCCCAGTATTATGGACCCTATGAGGTCTTAGAACGGATTGGAGCTGTCGCTTACCGATTGAAACTGCCGTCCGATTCAAAAATTCACGACGTCTTTCACATCTCTCGCCTCAAACTTTTTCATGGTGATTCTTCTTCTCCTGCTGACTCTGTACCTCTACCAGCAGACACAATATAGTCAGAGTTAACTCCGGTGGGAATTATTGGAGTTCGGCCTGCAATGGGTCTAGGGGAAGGCGAGAAAGAGCTGTTAATCCAATGGAAAGGGCAAGGTCTTGAAGATGCAACTTGGATATCTGTTTCCACCTTTAAACGAGACTTTCCAGAATTCAACCTTGAGGACAAGGTGCTTGTTGAAGCAGCGGCAAATGATAGACCACCGATTTCTAGGGAGAATGACAGCGAAGACGGCGAGGAGGAACCGTCAGATGCTAGCAGCGTTAGACGTTCGAGGAGGGAGAGAAAGATTCCAGTTTGGCAGAAAGACTATGTTTAGTTGGACTAGGATTAGGATTTCTTTTTGACGAGTTATTAGTTTTTCCTATTTCTATTTAGTTAATTTAGCTTTCCTAGTTATAGTAGCATTAGGATTATCTTGGCTATTTAAAGGCCTCGTATGTAATGTTTTGAAGGCAAGCAATTCATTAATAAAATTTCAGTTTGCTCTTTGCTAGAAAAAGAGTTTGGTGTTTTGTTCGTTTCACCCCCAAACGATCCCCGATTGATCGATTCCAAAAGTTAGGGTCGTATCAGATTGATTCGAGCAAGTCAGGAACAATCTCAAACGTCAGAACCGCTTTTGTCATGTAACATGAAAATTTTAGTTATTTGAACAATTTTCAGCCACCAAGCCATGAGTTATGAGATTACATTTTTTTATGTAATAGGTTAATATTTCAATACTCTTTTTATTTTTTATTTAAATTATATTTCTAGTATCTATATATATATATATATATATATATATATATATAATATATAATATAAAACAGTAACGATGGAGCTGAGGTGTCACTTCCTCCTTTTTTACTGATAAAAAATATAGTATAATACATAATATATTAATTTTAATTATATTATTATATTTATCTATAAAAAGATTATTTTATCTGTACTATATCTAAGAGTTCTACAAAATTTAAATTAATCCCTAAAATCTCTCTAATTCTCTGCATATCTATATATATAATATAAAATAGTAACGATGGAGCTGAGGTGTCACTTCCTCATTTTTTACTGATAAAAAATCTTGTATAATATATTAATTTTAATTATATTATTATATTTATCCACAAAAAGATTATTTTATCTGTACTATATCTAAGAGTTCTACAATTTAAATTAATCCTTAAACTCTCTCTAATTCTCTGCATATCTATATATAATATAAAATAGTAACGATGGAGCTGAGGTGTCACTTCCTCATTTTTTACTGATAAAAAATATTATATAATATATTAATTTTAATTATATTATTATATTTATCCACAAAATGATTATTTTATCCGTACTATATCTAAGAGTTCTACAAAATTTAAATTAATCCCTAAAATCTCTCTAATTCTTTACATATCTATATATTATATAATATAAAATAGTAACGATGGAGCTGAGGTGTCACTTCCTCCTTTTTTACTGATAAAAAATATTATATAATATAATATAATATATTAATTTTAATTTTATTATTATATTTATCTATACAAAGATTATTTTATCCGTACTATATCTAAGAGTTCTATAAAATTTAAATTAATCCCTAAAATCTCTCTAATTCTCTGCATATCTATCTATCTATATATAATATAAAACAGTAACGATGGAGCTGAGGTGTCACTTCCTCATTTTTTACTGATAAAAAACATAATATAATATATAATATATTATTTTTTATTATATTATTATATTTATCTATAAAAATATTAATTTATCCGTACTATATCTAAGAGTTCTACAAAATTTAAATTAATCTCTAAAATCTTTCTAATTCTCTGCATATCTATATATAATATAAAACAGTAACGATAGAGCTGAGGTGTCACTTCCTCCTTTTTTACTGATAAAAAATATAATATATAATATAATATATTAATTTTAATTATATTATTATATTTATCTATAAAAAGATTATTTAAAGTAAATGTGAAAATAAAATAATAATATTTAATTTATATAGCACCTTTATATCATTAATTGTAATTATTAGATTATATTTTTTTTAATATTTATATGTTAAGATGAATCCGTGCATCGCATGGGCCAAAAACTAGTTATTATTGTAATAGGTGTTCCAATAGTCCTATTATTTTGTTTTAACCGTAATCCTGTTTAAAAGCTTACTATTGTTGTTTGTTTTTGAATTAACTGTTTGTAATATTATCTTAATTAATATTATTTAAATTTGAATATTATCTTAATTAACGATTATTTTTCTATATGGTTTTTAAATATATTGTTCAATTTAATCATTTACAATTTTATTCAAAATATATTGTTTTTAATAACATTTAACCATAAAATCTATAAAAAAAAACCCTAAATAATATTTATATAATATTAATTAATTCCTAAAAACATATAAAAAATATATATTTAAAACAAAATTTTAAAAAATAAATAAATAATATAATATTAGTTTCCACCCAGAAAATGCTTCAAAATATGGGCTGAAAACCATCACTTAGTTGGGCCGCCCCAAAATTTAATGCCTGGGCTCTTTGAACCAATGTCAAACTAATAAAATTATTCAATTAAAAAAAACTAAAAAAATTACTATTTTTTATATATTTTAAAAATTATATTTTATGAATCATGAGTCTAAGATATATGTTTAAGGGTTTAGAATATATGAATTGAGGTCTAAAATTTATAAATTACGGCATAAAATCATAATTTATTTGTGGTATATAGAAAATAATGAAATATTGAGAATTAATCTTATAATATGATTTGATTGTATTTTTATAATTAGATATGATTTTCATGTAAATAGTGCTTTTTTTTCTTTTGAAGTATTTAACTTCAGTTGGGCTCTTTGTAAGTGTGTCTTTGATTTGTTATTAAGGTTATAAAAAAAGGTTAGACTCTAGTCCAGGTAGCAGGGATTTTAAGGATTAATCGTATTTATATTTTTTATTTGTTAATCGATAAATTATTATATAAATTCAATTAAAATGTGAATGATACTATCCAAAAATGACGGATAAGATGCAAAAATATCCCTAACATTTATAGGTAGGAGCAATTTTATATTTAACGTCTAAAATGATGTAATTTTACCTCTAACATTGGGAGTCAATATCAGTTTTGCCCTTAACGTTAGCAAGTTGGGTCAATTTCATACAGTATTATAAAATACAGATATTTTGTTACTTATTATGCACCAATTGCACGTAAGTAAGTTGATTCTAAAAAAAATCATATTTTTTTATAATTAAATAGTAGAATTGGATATTAATATTTTTTAATTCAACGAAATTTTTGATTTTTTTTTTGTTTTACTTATACAAAATATAATATATTTAACAAAAATTCACTTTTAATCATATGTTTGTGATCTATTACTATTGAATAATAAATTGCCGCAAATGTGAAGTATAGATGATAAAATTCATGACCGAGAAGATAATTTGATGATTAATTTCTCCAATTGACACAACTTGTCAACGTTAGGGGTAAAATTGATTTTGGCTGCCAACGTTAAGGTTAAAATTGCACTATTTAGATATTAGGGGTAAAATTGCTCCTAAGTGTAAATATTAGGAGTATTTTTGCACCTTATCCCTAAAAATAATAACATTTAATTATTCAATATAGAAAAAACATATATTTGTAACATATATCTTTAAAAATGTGCAAATATCAATATTTCAACAACAATATTATTGAAACAAGTCAAAAGCGAATTATAATGAAGCAAATTAAAAAAGTCACAAAAAAATGATTTTGTTCATCGTCACTTGGATGGTCTAGGCAGTATCCAAATGATCTATGCGGAACCCGGACGGTTAAAAGTTGTTTAAAGACCGAAAAAAATGTGTAACGAAAAAATCAAAGTGGATTCTCGATTTCAAACGCCTAAACAGTCCAAGCGGCCTTTTTTTTTTAACTTTGTTTGTTACTGATATAATAGAATTGGGGTAAATTACACACATGGCCACTGAACTTTATCCATTTTCACATTATGGCCACTGAACTTCATTTCTTCCCGGTATGGCCACTGAACTTTACACTTTTTAACACCGGTGGCCACTTAACGTCTCAAAACGACCGTTGACGGCTAAAAGTAAAAAATCCAAAGAGTTAATGATATTCTAAGGAACTTTCATTCTTGAAAATTTTCGTTTTGAGGTCATTTGGGTGTTGTTTGGTTAGGAGAGAGAAAGTGAATTTTTAGAGAGAGAAAGCTCCAAAAAATGTGATTTTCGAAAATAAAAAATGTGGTTTTATGGTAAATATTGTTCTGAACAACTTTAATTCTTGAATATTTTCATTTTGAGGTCGCTAACAATCGTTAACGGCCATTTTGAAGAGTTAGTTAAAATTGAGTGGCCACCGGTGTTAAAAAGTGTAAAGTTCAGTGGCCATACCGGGAAGAAATGAAGTTCAGTGGCCATAATGTAAAAATGGGTAAAGTTCAGTGGCCATGGGTGTAATTTACCCAATGGAATTGAGATAACAAAATTTAAACCTGTAAACTTTAGGATATATAATTGTACTATTTATAAAGTTAGAGATAAAATTGTTGTTTGATTACCAAAAATTGTGGATAATTTTACACCTTATATTATCCCTATGAAATTATGGAAATTTAAGTATCCTTGGAGAAAGATTAAAAAACGACTTAATAAATTATTGGGTAATTAATTTATTAGTCTCTATATTTTAACAAAACACACTGTTTAGTCTCTATATTTTCAAAAACACACGGTAAGGTCTCTAACCTTTTTCTTGATGAACTGTTTAGTCCTTAACATTTTTTTTCCGATGAACTCTTTAGTCCCTGCCATGACTCTTATAAAGATTCTATTAGTCAATTTGGATTTGTTGCACGCACCTTAGAATATTATTAGATAATTCAAATAATAGATTAAAAAGAAACTTCTTACTTGCTTAATTATAAAAGTTATCTTCTTTAATATTAGAACGGTATACTTCAATTTTGGTCGTTTTACTTTTTTTTTAAGATGCGTATAATATATATTCCGCATTTAACTTTTTTTTTTTTTTTGGAATGGAGTAATTAATTTATTATATTTTTTTATTAAAAAATTGATTAGCTAATTGGGTATTTTATGTAGGCTAGTTCAGGAGATCAATCTTTTTTTTTCTTTTTTTTTTTTTTTTTTTTTTTTTTTGGGTAAATGATGTATTAAGCTATTAAGAAATTCCACAAAATTGCATGGGTGGATATTTAAATTTTTGGAATTTATTGACAAAGTGGTTACTCACTTGAAGAAGTTATAATATTAATTACCAATAAAGTAACTAAAAAATGTAATCTATACAGGTGTCAAATTTTCTGGAAGGTTTAATTTTACAAAGGAAATCTATTAGAAAATAATTTTAAAATTAACATATAGAAAACTAGAAAATTTCAACTCTTCTTGCTTTTCTAGTTAAACTACATGTGTTATAATTTGACTTATATTTAATTAATCTAAAATGACAGCCCTCAACAATTTCATTGATATATCTAATTAAATCTGGTAATTTCGTATCGTGTTATTTTCAGGTTCGTGTTGAAAAGAGCAAATTCAAATCCAATCTAAAAGATTTCGTGTTACAATCGTGTTAACCTGTTCGGGTTAGTGTCGATTTCGTATCGTGTTTTCGGATTATATATAAATTTTATATATATATATATATATATATATATATATATATATATATATATATATATATATATATATATATTAATGATAACTTTTAAAAATATAAGAAATAATATGGTATTATTTTTAAATAATTTATGTCATTTTTAGATTAGTATGTTAACATTAACGATCGAAAAGTCCGTTAATATCATATTAGGGAGTCATATAATGTGATTATAATAATTTAAAAGGTTTAAATCATATTTCCAAGTAATAATTATAATTTTATTATCTTTATTAATAAAGTGACATAAAAATACAAGAGAATATAACAATAATTTTAAATATTCATCTCCTTTTGTGTCGGTTTCGGGTTAGCACATCAACTCTAATCCAGCCCAAAAATTTACGTGTCAGTTTCGTGTCAAGCCAAAAATGACACATTACATACTAAGCTAAATCCAAATATTAAAATTACGTGTCGTGTGTACTTTTGCTTCCTCTATATCTAATCAAGAAACACGTATATTTTTACAACCATGCATGATACTATAATGGGATAAGGTACCAAAATAAGCATATGGTTTTTGAAAAAGTGTCAATTTAGGCACCACGTACAAAATAATATCAATGTATAGGCTTAACATTTAAAAAAGTGTACCAATTTAGGCATTGATAACGGAACGTGACACGTTATTCATATTATTCCGCTAAGTTCTATCAATTGTACGTGGAGAGAGAAATTACAACTAAACGGAGTAATATGAATGGCGTGTCACATTTTGTTATCGATGACTTAATTGGTACTCTTTTTTAAACATTAAGCCTACATTAATGCTATTTTGTACGTGGAACCTAAATTGATACTTACTCAAAAATCATAAGCCAATTTTGGTACTTTATCCCTACTATATTAGCATACACTCCTAAACTAAAACTTTAAAATCAATTAGGATTTTAAACTATCAAAATCATCAATTAGGTCCATAAACTATGCAAAAATTATCAATTGAGTCACCATCATATCCTAAAATCAGAAATTGTAACTATTTGATATGGACTATAATGAATTTTGTGTCGGCTCGAAATTAGTTTGGGGAAGAGGGTCTGAAACTATTCAATTGAATGATTTTTGATGATGACTCAATTGATTTCTGCTTAACTCATGAACCTAATTGATAATTTTGATAGTTTAAGGTCGTAATTAATTTTGAAGTTTTAGTTCGGGAAACCAAATGAGTCTTATGTCTACTATATTTAAATTTGATCATTATATTCATTAACGATCAAAGATCAAATGTAATCCCTTAAAATAGGCGTAAAACACTATTTTTTACTTGATGAATAGACGGGTTGAGAAAGAAAATAACGAAGATTCTAACCTTAAGCCAACAAATAATTTTCAAGCTAAATTTGAAAGAGTTCAAAACCTCTAATACATAGGTATCCTTTCTTTGAACCACTACTCTTTTTGCTACGTTCTTTCTTTCTCAATAAAAACAGTAGGAGTAGCTCGCAAAAAGGAGAAAACAACGTTGTAACGACTTCGACGGTAGGAGGAGACGCCACTTGGAATAAGACTGATGAGAGGAGGGGACGCCGTCACTCCGCTGCTTAGGAAGAGAGAGAGGACGAGAGAGACATAGAGGTAAATATTTAATTTAGGGTTTTCAACTATTTAGGAGTTTTGATTTTATAGATTTTGATTATAAATTGAATTGATAACGTGATAGTTAGGCCCTAATAGAATTGATGATATTAAGGGTTTTGATTTTAGGGTTTAGGTCGAATTGAATTGATAATGTGATATTTTTAAGGATTTAATTAAATTGATGATATTTAGTTTAAGAATTTTAATGAAATTGATAATACGTTAAATTTTAGGGGATTTTGAATAAATTGAATTGATGATATTTAGGTTTCGATCGAATTGAATTGATAATGTGATATTTTCAGATGTTTAATTGAATTGATGAAATTTAGTTTAGGAGTTTAATTGAAATTGATAATATGTTAAATTTTAGGGGTTTTGATTAAATTGAATTGGTAATATGATAATTAGGGGTTTTAATTGAATTGATGATATTTATGGATTTCCATAAATTGAATTAATAACTTAATATTTTTAGGGGTTTAATGGAATTGATGATATTTAGTTTAAGGATTTGAATGGACTTAATAATATAAACTAACTAAAACTTAAAATCTAAAACTAAAACTAGTTCTCTCTATAGTGTGTTACGTTGAGAAAAGAATTTTAATCGGTATCGAAAATGAAGTGATTGTGCACAAAACAAATTTCATACACGGTCAACACCCCCCGAAGTTTCGCTCCTGGATCCACCACTGTTCGAGTTCAACTTCTTCACAATCTTAGGAGGATAAATTTTCAGGAGTCGAAGTTTGTCTCACGGTGCAAATTATAGATAGTTATCATTAAGCAAAGGAATTAAACTACAGTCAAAGTTTGCTTCGTTGATTCTAGATATACAAGTAGATATCCATATTTATCCGGAAGTTTTTAACATTTTTTTATTTTTATTCAACATCCGAATGTGTCGTAAACGTTTTATTTTAAACTTAGCGCCACTCATAAAGCGGAAGCATACTTTTTGTAAAATTAATTTACGAATTCTGATGGAACGTTAAAGTTATATTCGGAACATAAATAATTAGGATTGAAAAGTGTGAATTTGGCTTAATAAGCATTCTTTTTCTTGGAAAGCGTGTTTTATTTCAAGAAATAAATTTGAATTCGTCCCAAATTATCGTTTATTCGTGGATTTAATTATTGTTTATTAATTAATTTGGAATTATTTTTTATTAATCAATAAACCCGTCTTATTATTATATTCATTTTAAATTACGGAATGTTTATATTTCGATTCGTGAATTATAAATGTCAAATATTAAAATTAAAATGTTAAGTTTAATCGAGACATTTTCCAAGGAATTATAATCGAAATATAATGTGTTTCTAAAATATGACGGTTTATAGTAGGAGCGGATAAAATAATTAAAGTACATGAATAAACGAATAAATGAAAATGTAATTTTTTTATTATTATTAATCAGTAGTATTATATTTGTATTATAAATATTTCTATTTTTATTTTCAAGAAATTTTGGCGGATCCAAAGGCACGCTCGTTAATGCCAGAGGTACCCGAAAGTTCTCGTTTTAAAACCGAAGGCAATTTTTAATATTTCCGAAATGTAGGGTCGAGGTTCAAGGTCCACTTTTGATTCAATAATATTTTGAAAGTTACTAAATTTTATTTTAAGCGATCGACCAAGTTATTCCGTTCCAGATTCAAATCCAATAAATCGAAGCTCGGGATATTGTTCGTATAAATCCAACAAAGTCTGTTCGGGTATAAAGATAGTTCAGAATCCAGTCTGGATCCAAATCCATAACCATTAAGCAAGGACATGCCAAACAAGAGGCCCATTGGACAGCAAGAAGTCCAGCCCATGCCATCCTGTACAAGTTCAAAAATGTTAGAAGAAGGAGATGCCACGTGGCATACCACAACAATAAAGAGGTCATTTGGTTTCTCAATTATGTAATCTTTTACAGGACGTTTGGTATTCTATTGGGATAGGGATAGGGATAAAGGTTGGGATAGGGATAAGAATAAATGGTTGAGATAAGGATAAAAATATGATAGTCGAGAATTATTATTCAATGTTTGGTATGTGGGATAGAGATGAAGATAAAATAATACATTTTACTATTTTAACCTTATTTAAACTACATAACATTAATTTGAGGGATAAGATGGATTTTTCCATCCTATTAAAATCGCAGGAGCTTATCCCACCTCCTTATACCACCCCTCCTCCTAGGTATAGGATTAGAGGGATAAGAGGCTTATCCCTCATCTGTCTCACTCTTCTATCTCCCAAACAAACACAGGATAACTTATCTCGTGTTTTTTTATCCCTATCCCACTTCCTATATCCCTTCTAACAAACACCCCGTTAGAGTATAAATAGAGCTGGTAGGGGGTGTGCATCAAGTTTGTTTAAACTGCATACCGAACCGAACTGATTGAATTCGATTTTTTATTCGGTTTTTTGATACTTTGGTTTTGACATTGGTTTTATTTTTTGATGTATTTTGGTATTCGGTTCGGTTCAGTTTGATAACAAAATGTAAAACCGAACCACACCGAATTATATTATTTTATATATATATATACATATATATTTGAATTTATAAGTTTAATTTTGTTTATTTTTGTTGAGATAATAAACTAATATGAATATGATTTGAAAGTATTTTAAATTTTTTTTTATTGTTGAGGTAAATTTAATAATGAAATATAGTGATTTTTATTTATTGTTTTTATTTTTTAATTAAATTCGGTTTAAAACTGAACCGCACTGAATATTTTGGTTCAATTATATTTCGGTTTTATATGTTATTCGGTTCAGTATCGGTATGAATTATTTTAGTAATTTCATTATTCGGTTTTTTGATTCGGTTCGATTCAATTCGATTTTGAACCGATGCACACCCCTAAAAGGTGGTGGCCCACCAAGCAAAGGGAGCCAGAACATTTGTAAAATTAAATTACAGTAGATAGTTATCATTAAGCAAATGAATTAAACTGTAAAAGAGGTTAAATTTTTTTAACCTTTAGCATGTTAAAATTTTATTTGACCTTTTTAAATAAAATTAAATAAAAATATTCGAAAATAATAAGCACAATTTACCAATAACTATGTAATTATGTTGAAAAGTGAATTATATATAAAAAAACTCAAATTAATAATGAGAAAAAATATTTTTTTTCTGATCACCGTTTAGGAAGCCCCTAGACAGCTTCCAGACGGCCTAGGATGCCAAAAAAAATAGTACGAGGGCCAAAAAATGGCAACGGGCCTAGACGGAGAAACTCGAAACAAAATTGAGCGTTTTGCAGCGGCCTTTTTCTTAAAAACTAATTCAAACAAACCATAGTTAGGTAATTTCTGTGTATATATATAATAATCAAAACAAACCCCAATTAAACTTCATTATTTTAGAAATTATTATATTACATATTCATATGATTAATTAGCAAGTCTCACATTATTAATTAGTACAACGGAACTAAACACTTAACGGTTTTGATATATGTCGCCCTAAGCACTGCATATAAGTATTAAATATATAGAATACTTTCACTAATTTTTCCACTAACAAATATTATTTCTTCATTGGTATACGCAATAACATGCCTAAAATACAAACATTACTATTATGTTTAGTATTTCAATGTATTAAATAAGACTAAAAATAGATAACACTGAAAATTATTGAGAATATTTTATATATTTAATGCTTATACGCAGTCTTTGGGGATATATATATCAAAACCGAACAATTAATACCGATGATCGCTCCTACCAATTGAATTGTTCGGTGAAGTGCTCGACTCGCGGCAACATAGGCGGTTTGCCGCCGTCGACGTCGCGAGAAATCCATTGAACCTTATCATTTAAAGGAAGGAGAAGTCGTAACAAGGTTTTCATAGTTGGAACCTTCCCAGCAGAACGACCCGCAAACATGTTTGTCAACGGTAATGCGCAGAATTCCGCAAAAGTGTAGGATTAACAATACTAAATCCTCCATCAACAACAAGATTTAATCCACTCACATAATAAGCATCATCACTAGCCAAAAACAAAGCAGCCTTAGCAATCCCATCTACCCTAAGAATCTCCCCTCTTAGATTACCCGATTCGCCTAATAGACCTTCAACGATTGCTACCCCAGACTCATCGCTAGTCGGAGTCATCCCGGTAACCAATCCGTAAGGCGAAACACAGTTAACTCGTATACCGAATTCGCCTAATTCCGCCGCCAAATTCTTCGCCAAGCCCAAAATTCCATACTTGGAAGCTGCATAAGAATGTGTTGAAAGTCCCCCAATTGATGTGCAAGCACTAGCGGTGAACAAAATGCAACCTTTTCGTCGTGGAATCATCACTCTCGCAGCGTGTTTTGCGCCTAAAAATGCGCCTCCGAGATTAACCTTTAGCAACCAATCTAAGTCGGACTTTTTCGTGTCTAAAATGCCTCCGGAAGGACGATCTAGTACACCTGCATTGTTGAACATTATGTCAAGTTTTTCGTGTTTCGCGATGGTTAAGTCTATTAGGTTGATTATATCGTCTTCATTTGATACGTCGCAGTGTATGTACGTAACGTTTTCGCCGAGTTTATTAGCTATTTCTTCGCCTTTTTCGTCTTTAATGTCGGCAAGGACAACTTTGGCTCCGTTTTTATGGAATAATTCAACTGTGGCGGCTCCGATCCCGCTCGCACCGCCGGTGATAATTGCTACCTTGCCTTCTAGTCTGGAAAATAATACTAAACAAATTTATATAATGCAGAGGATTAATTGATCATAAAATAAAATTAAGGGTAAATAATTTATTAGTCCTCTAATTTTTACCTAACACGCTGCTTAATTCATGTATTTTGAAAAACACATTATAAAGTCTTTATTCTTTGTCACCATTAACTTTTTGGTCGTTCTACCTTTCTTTTGTTTAATTTTTAATCCTTATTTCTGGCATAAACAGACAGATAGAAAATAACAAAGTAAAACGACTATTTTATATGCACTATGGCTATCTTTAAAGCTAATATATATTTAGTTAAAAATCTAAAAAAAAATAAATAAAAGGACTAAGGGTTAAAATATGGACCTTGTAATGTGTTTTTCAAAATAAGGAGACTAAGGCTCTGTTCTTTTTACTGAAAAAAACTGAACTGAAATATTCTACTGAAACTGAAATAATAATATAATCTTTTAAAAATAGCAATAATTAAAATAAAAAGCTTATAAAAATAATAATGGTTCTAATAATAATAACAAAAATAAAAAAATAATCATAATTATAATAAGTAATGATAAGTTAATGAACTGAACTGATTACTGAATTGAACTGATTGATACTGAAATTAAGTAACACAGGGCCTAAACACTGTGTTATGTAAAAAAAAAATAAAGATTAATAAATTATTTATCCTAAAACTAATTAAGGGGGCTGGCGCTGCCGGCAGTGGCGGAATCAGAAGCAAAAACTCGAAAGGTCAATGGACAAAAGCTTAGTAAGAAAACAGACTTTTTTTTAGATCAGAGACGGATTAATCCGTCACTAATCTGTATAACGCCAAAATTGCCAGAAATTCTGTAATACAAAATTACGGACAGATGTGTTTATGTTTAACGGTGAATTTTCCACTAGTATCATCTAATTTTTCATTATTTTCTCCCAGTGTCGGGGTCGACCGACCCTTCGTGACACCTGTAGTTCCGCCCCTGGGTGCCGGGAAATCCCGTGCTGCCAGGGGTTGTCCCTGCAGCACTCTCCCGCACCTTGCCCTCCCAAACGAAACGCGAGTTGCGTAATTAAATAAAAATCTCATCATGAACCAAGCCAAAACGATGCCGTTTAGACCCGGGAAGGTGAAAAAAAATGTTCTCAGGATTTAGTAATTACCTTTTATGAGAAACTGCCAGAGAAGCTTCAGCCATATTTAGTTGATGAGATTGAAATTCCATGGAGGAAATGAATGCTTGTAAAGGCTTGATTTGGATTTTGTGTTTACTTTCAAAAGTTGTTATTTTATAGGACACAGATTATACTATTGTTTTATTTTTTTTTAATGATATCAATTAAAAAAATAAAGATATATTTTTGATCGTATTCTACATCAATTGCATATTACTTGATTAGTTTAATGTATATTTACATTTTTAAACTTGGCACGTTTTGTCTATTAGCACTCTGAACTTTTAAAATAACATATCACACGCTTATAGTTGATTTGAAAAACTTATTACACATCTATAGTTGGCTTTAAAAACCTATCACATGTCTATAGTTGGCTCATTCGAACCTCCTGCATGCAAAATCATTAATATATATGTCATCTTTGACAAATGAAATGACATACAAAACGAACTCACGTGCTTTTTTTTTTCTATAAAACGCACATGCCACCTCATTTGTCAAAGATGACATATCAACGATTTTGTTTGCAAAAGGTCCCAATTAGACCTGTCCATGGGCCCGGATACCCGCCCGGCCCGCCCAGGCCCGTGTCCCTTGGACCGGGCTTGGACAATAAAAATTGTTCATCGGCCCAGCCCGGCCCAGGCCCGCCAAAGCCCGCCTATTTTTTGGGCGGGCTTGGGATTAATAAAAATAACACGGGCCGGCCCAGTCCGGCCTGCTTATTAATATTAATTAATAAATATATATTTATATATTAAATATTTATTTTTAAGTATAATATTTATTTTTTTATAATTAACAATTATATATATATATTTAGGTGGACTTATATGGGTTGGGCTCGGGATTTGATTTTTAAGCCCGAGCCCGCCTAAATTAATTGTGGGCTGGGCTGGGCTTGGGCTGAGCATTTTTACTTAAAAACCCGACAGGCCCGGCCCGAGCCCGGCCCATGGACAGGTCTAGTCCCAATGAGCCAACTATAGGTATGTGATAGGTTTTTAAAGTCAAATATAGGTATATGATATGTTTTTAAAACCAACTATAAATATGTGATAGATTATTTTAAAAGCTCAGGGTGTCAATAGGCAAAACTTGCAAAGTTTAAGGGTGTAAATATGCATTAACCCCTAATTGATTAAGTTTTTTTAGGTCTTTAAAGTTTCATAATAAAATTAAAAATCAATATTTTTAAACTTAACAAAATATTTAAATTTTTTTAACTCATACAAAACGCAATATAAATTTCTACTAATTTTTTTTCAAATTTTCTTATATATATATATGTTTGTGATTTGTTACTAATGAGTGATAAAATAACTGCGTATCATGACAATATTTATGATTGACAAGACAGAATTAATGAATTATTTTTCAACTTGACATAACTTGTCAAATTGAGGTTTATCAACGGCTAAATTATCAATGTCAACCTAAAATTTTTTAATGGCAAAAAGCATAATTAAGCCCCTGAACTTTACCTGTTTTAAGGATCAAGCCCCTGATCAATTATTTTTCCATATTGAGCCCCTGATCATTGATTTTGTTATGGATTTGACCCTTATTTAACTTTTCCATCGAGTTTAGAAGATGAGAAGATCGATTTGACGATTCTAATGTTGAAAATCACAAAATCAGAGAGGAGAAAATTAAGTTTGGAAGAATATACTGAAAATTAATTTCCATAATTTCGTTTTAGTTTTTAATTTTTATCTCTCCTAGTCAAGGAATTCTTATTTTTACTTGTCCATGTCAACAAGCCGAATCGCCCTAACGATATATACAGTCCAAACTCGATGGAAAAGTTAAATAAGGGTCAAATCCATAACAAAATCAATGATCAGGGGCTCAATGTGGAAAAATAATTGATCAGGGGCTTGATCCTTAAAACAGGTAAAGTTCAGGGGCTTAATTATGCTTTTTGCCTTTTTTTAATTCAGTCCTCTATTTTTTTTTTTTTTAAACTACAAACACCTACCTACAAATTAGTAAAGCGACATAGTTTTTTTTAAAAAAAATAACCTATATATAGAATGATGAATAAGAAAATAATTAGATTTGACTTGTGATGTAGGGGTTTATTAAGAGTCAATAGATTTTGTAATTAATTATATCTAATTCGTGGAAAAGATCAAGAAATAACAAAAGTTTGAAAATCTTGTAATATTTTATATTATATAGTTCAACCAAATGAATAAGAAATTAAATTATATTTAGAAGCAACCTTAAGAACCGACTTATTAGCTACCTTTTTTTGACATGTATATTGGATTATAGCATAAGAAAGTGAATACGTATGTAAATGGTAATATATGTGAAAAAGTCTCCTTGAAAATGTGAGTTTCTTGTTTAGAATAATGTATTAACAAAATTAAAATGTAGATTAGTGATTTAATTGATTATTAGGAGTATGTATTTGTAAATCTATTAACAACTACTTATATCTTAATCCTTAATCCTAAAATAGAAGCGGTATCTTTGCTTCCGAATAGTCTTCTAGATCATTGTTCCAAGTAACTTGAGATAGGAATAACAGCAGGTCGGAGAGGAGCCAGCGTTTGGCGAACTTGTTCTGATGCTTAAATTAGCAAAGGTAGAAGGAGGGTTGAAGAAATTCAGAGTATTGATATTAGTTGTGTAATTCACATACCTTATTTAGGTTATATATATAATATATTTCCTATTTATAGTGGTGGCCAAGGGTGTTCTTTGTCATTGTGGGAATATACCCCGATGAGTCACAGTACACGCATGAGCCTTCGGTTGGTTCTGCCGTTTCGGTTTGTGATGTCGTCAAGTGATGCACTCTACCATGTTCCACACGCTCTACCAGGTGGGCAACTTTCATTGGCCTAGAGCCTTCTGACCTATGATTTTTGCCAGGCGGTGCACCTTGCTCTTTGTCTCAAATCTTTTTCATAACCATCTATACGATCCAACGACTTCTCCTTTCCAACATTGCGACTATCTGGATCGGCGGTGTGCATTCTTTCCATGTGGCCAAACGGTTTCATTCGTATCATCGAGGAATATTCCCCTCTTACTTCCGAATAGTCTTCTAGATCATTGTTCCAAGTAACTTGGGATAGGAATAACAGCAGGTCGGAGAGGAGCCAGCGTTTGGCGAACTTGTTCTGATGCTTAAGTTAGCAAATATAGGAGGGTTGAAGAAATTCAGAATATTGATATTAGTTGTGTAATTCACGTACCTTGTTTAGGCTATATACATTTTCTATTTATAGCGGTGACTATGGGTTTAATGAGTCGTTTCCAATTATATATACTTCATTAATCTCATATTCTTCTTAAGCTTTTCCATATATAGAGTTTGACTGTTTCTTCCTCTCGAGCATAAAATCTTTTTTCTTTTGAAGACGATAACATTACTAAGATTTCATCATTAACTCCACAAGTCCAACATACATAACAATTTCGGGGCGTTTGGTATTCTATTGGGATAGGGATAAAGATAAAAGTTAGGATAGAGATAAGAATAAATGGTTGGGATAAAGATAAAAATATGATAGTCGAGAATTATTATTCAATTTTTTTTTTAAACAGAAACCAACTTTATTAAGACGAAACTAAATCAGTACAAAGAATAGAGATATGGGATAGAGATATGGATAAAATAATATATTTTACTATTTTAACCTTATTTAAACTACATAACATTAATTTGATGGAAAAGATCCTACTAAAATCGCATGAGCTTATCCCACCTCCTTATATACCACCCCCCTCTTGGATATATGATTTGAGGGATAAGACTCATATTCCTCTTTTATCTCCCTAACCTATCTCTAAAATAAACATGTGATAATTCGTCTCAGTTTTTTTATCCATGTCCCCGTGTCTTTATCCCCTCTAACAAACACCTCGTTTAAGTTAATCTTTGAATTATTATATAACTCTTCTTTTTGCATAGAGAGACAACAACAAAAGAATCGTAAAGAATCATATGTTGGATCATCTTTATCCCAAATCGAACCATTGGCTCTAATACCACTGTAACTTTTTTGTCATTAGGAATAAACTTTAAACCTTTTTTAAAAATACATTTATAGATTTAACAATCATAATTAATGGATACTTAACAATACTAATTTTATATTATTCTAATATGATTTTTAAACATAAAATTACAGGTCAGTTACATAAATAGCATAATTAAGTACAAATTTACAACTAAATCATATCACCAAACTTAATTCTTAATATGTCATTATTATCTATATATTATGATTTTACATTATAATTTAAAAAAATCCAGACTTCAATTCATAAATCATAAACTTTAAAAAATATATTTTAGACTTCTAATTTATAAATTCCGATCTTTAAAATATATTAAAAATATTGATTTTACTAGTTTGATATAATCCAAAATTATGACTTAATATAATTGTAAATAGTTTTTAAAATATGAATTTCTGTGTAATTTTCCCAATATTTTGATAGGTAATAGTGCAAACACCAAATTTTTTTTTAGCTCCTCACCTATCGGGCTTAGAATGTTCATATAGTCTCAAGCCCTACCTAATAGTATCCCACTCAATTGAGTTTGGGCCGAATTGGGCTAACACAATTAATATTTTTTGTTTTTTTAAGAAACTAACATAATGAATATTAAAAATCATATTTAATTATAAAATAATTACAATTAAATTATACTATAAAATTTAATTTCCAATATTTTACTATTTTTTTATATATTATAAATAAAATATATTTTTATATCATAATTTATAAAGAAAAATAGACCTTAATTTATAAATCTTAAATTCTTAAAAAAAATATTTTGATTTTTAATTTATAAAATATAGTTTTTAAAATATATTAAAAACAAATGATTTGTTTAATTTGATATTATTTAAATTATTAATTAATATAATTGTATATATTTTTTTCAAATCTGAATTTCTATGTAAATTTCATTAAATCCAACGTATTTAAATAGATGGGTACTGATACCGCGTATGGAAACTTGTAATCATATCTAAAAAGTATAGGATATGGTATCAAAATGATTTCGCTTAATACTTCCTCAGCTTCCTGAAGTTGTTCCTTTTTGTCACTTAGTCCTCTATATTTAGTGGTCAACCTTTCAGTCCTCTAAGCTCAATAATTATAATGCATTTAGCCACTTATGGCAGTGCCATGGCACATGTTCGTGTTACCCATGTAGGAAAAATAGGTTAAATGTATTAAAATTATTGAGTTTAGAGCATAGAAAGGTTGCCCACTAAGTATATAAGGTAAAGTGATAAAAATGGACAAGTTCGAACTAGGGAGGTATTAGCCAAATAATTTCAAAGTTTTTAGAGAAGTACAATTTAGCCTCAACATATAAAATAATATCATTTTAGTCTCAGTTTTTTTTGTGAAATCGTTCCAATTTAGCATTTCACAATCGTTGATGTGTCAAGTTCTATTATTCTGGGTCAAATTGCTACTATTTCATAAACTTTGAAGCTAAAATAATGTTGTTTTGTACATTGTGTTTAAATTGACACTTCTCCGAAAACCTTGAGGTCAGGATGGATCCATGAAGTGTAGTGCAGGGGGTTTGAGCACCCACTGATCGACATAAAACGTCAAACTTCCATTAAAATTGTATAAGTGGTTTTAATTTTTTTTATCAAAAACTTCTCACGAGTGACTATCACAAGCATCCCTTCTCAGTTAATTCTGGATCGGTATTGCTTGAAGTGATTTTAGTACCTTATTCTAAAAAGAGTAAATTACAAAACTAGATCAAATAGGAGGCTCATTTACATATTTAACACATTTACTCAACCTATTACATATCTAGACTGTTTTTGTGTAATTTTCCCATAATACCCTTAATATTTGCGCGCGGCTGTCTTCCTCCCGTCTGACTTCGCAAAAGTTAGCATATGCGAAGCCTGCGAAGCAAATGTTTGGTTTAGTTGATGATTTTAATTAGCATATGTGAAGTCTGCGAAGCTAATGTTTGGTTTAGTTGATGATTTTAATTAGCATATGCGAAGCCTGCGAAGCGAATGTTTGGTTTAGTTGTAGATTTTAATTAGCATATGCGAAGCCTGCGAAGTGAATGTTTGGTTTAGTTGATGATTTTAATTAGCATATGCGAAGTCTGGATGTGTTTTTAACAAAATTCGCGAAGTGGTATATAACAAAAAATGGCAAACAACAACGGATTCTAACATTAAAATCATAATATTATCAAAATTTACAACAAGATTGGCACAATAACAACATTAAATATCACTCAAAGCCAAAATTAACATTAATCAGAAATGGATACTCTCTGTGTCACACCCGACCCTAAACGACCTCAATCGGCATCGGGCGTGAAATAGAAAGATCATAATCAATACTTAGGAGTCTCCAATTTAACCAAATATCATTATATTACAATTGAAATACCAAAGTTCTAACCATAATTCTAATAATAAGCAGCCAACTTCCAAACCTCGCCTAACCGGTCGATAACCTTCTCTATATCCTGTACTTTCTCACCTAAAAACATTAAAACATTTAAAAACGTGAGACAAAAATCTCAGTAAGAAACTATCAGCTATAAAAACCAACTTTACTTAACATAGCTACATATATACATTTATAAAGGGATTTAATCAAAACCTTATAAAATATACTCAAAACTTAAGTTTATAATATAATCATTAAAACCTTATAAAATATTCTCAAAACTTAAGTTCATAAAATAAAATTTGTGTATGTGTATTGATAAGTGTCTATTTCAGCAATAAAATACCCACTTGTTATGCTATTTGTTAGCCGGTTTGATTGTTATTACGGGTTTTATTGCTTGTTTTGTGTATTATGCCTCCACATGGACTTATTATGAAGAAAGGAGCTGAATTGGGACTATTTGGAGCTAATTTAGCTAAAGATAAAATCTGGAGCTGTTTTAAAGACCTGAAGTCGAAGCTGGGAGTTAGTCTTGCCCAAGACTAAGAAGCAGGCGGATAGAAATCTTTCCAAATATGTCAAGTGCGGATCTGTTCAAATTTATCACGTTTTCAGATGTCTATTAAGGAGTTTTGAGCCTACAAATCAAGAAGGAAGAAGTCAAGTAGTATTAGGAAGTTAGAATATTTATTTTTTATAATTAACTAGTATTTATCTCCTAATTAGGGTTGGAGAACTCCTATAAATAGGAGAGGATCTATCTCTAAGGGAATTCAGTTTTAAATTCCGTTTTATAATCAGAATTCGGTTTTACATTCAATTTCATTCCGTTTTTAGTTTTTAGTTTTTAGGTTTAGCTTTTATTTTTATTTTTGTTCTCTCTTTCACAAGAGAGAAAGGTTGTTCTTCATGGCTATTCATAGCTAAACTTCTATTTTCAGTTAAGGGTTAATTCAATGGAGGTTTTCTTCATTATTGTGAGGCTGTTGTGCTTTAATTCTTATCTTACCGCTTATTTGTTCATTGCATTTTAGGGATTTATTCTCAATTGATTATTCATTCTTCGAATGATAACTGCAGGTCGTTCTTTGAATTGGATTGTCATACGGCTGAATTAGTAAAGTTAGAGTTTTACCTAAACGAACCAATCATAGTAGCAATCGATAATATAAATTAAGTTAGTTTTGTATTTGAAAGAATAGATTCAGATTTGACAACCTGAGATTGTCTTTCATGTGACATTAATACAAAAGTAATTGGGTTTATTTGAGTCGAATGAACAAATAACTTAGTTTCTGAATCGTCTACGCTGAGTGTCGGTTGGCTAAGGTCGGGTTCTTCTAATTCATAAGGCTGTCAATAGATTGAATCTTGACCGCTGAGGCTGGATTATTTATTGATTAGGAACTAGTTATTTGCCGTGCTTGAGTAGTTTAATATTAAGGAAGAATACTCCAAACTGATCCGGTATGTGTATAAGAGTCTATTTTATCTGTCAATGATCAAGACTAATTGAATTCCTTGCCTGAGAACCCCTTAGCTGAAATCTTCTTTATTTATTATATTCAACTTCAATTTTGATTTTGTTATTTCTGTTAACTTAGTTCATCAATCTACTCAAAACCCCCCATTTTATTTTACTTATCTATTTGGTTATTAATTTAGTTAAATCAGTACTAATCCTTTGGGTTCGACCTTTACTTACCCTTGTGCAAACCTGTTACTGAGGGTTGTGAAGTTATAATTATCTTTGGTGGATTCGACACCCGTCAAATTTTGGCGCCGTTGCCGGGGATTAGTTTAATTTGCTTTAATTTTATTAATAATCAGGTTTGTATTTTTTTTGTTCATTTGAGTGAATTTTCATAATTATGGATCATGTGCTTCAACTCATCAATGAGTACCGCTGGAATTCTGATCCATACTATTCTCCATGTCCCAATTTCTTTTGGAACCAATCAAGTTCAGATAATTATCAATCATATTCTATTAATTCGTCAACCTCTAGTATGTCCCTTGATGAAATTGTTTTGAATTTATCCACTCCAATTTTAGTTCATGATTATGTCTTAGAGGAAGATGAAATAATAGAAAATGATAAGGTAGTTGATGATAAAAATTACATAGTTCTCAATGAGTTAGATTATTCAAAGGATTTTTATGTTTTGGATGCAAGTAACAATTCAATCATAAATTCAGAGCAACATTTTCTGATTGACTCATCTAAGGCTAATGAAAATTTGGATATTCAAGAGGGTATAATTTTATATCCAATTGAATTTAATTGTGCTTTTCAGGTTGGCTTGATTGATTCCACTGTGCAGGAAAAGAGTAACCCGGATAATCTTGAAAATATTTTTGGTTATGATTGGGATGGAAAGGAGGATGAACGGTTAGGAATTGGATAATGTAAAATCACAGACGTCTGGCTAAAGACGTTAAATAGAGGCGCTTTTGGGAGGCAGCCCAAGTTGGTCCTGCTCAGACCAACAATTACCATTTATGTTATGTTTTGCTTTTGCTTTTGTTCTTGTTTTATTTTATTTTGTTTTTGAATAACCAACTTAACTACCATCGTCTTCTCCAATAGGCATGTGTTTCCTTTTGATTTAATTTGCAGGTGTCAAGGTACTTGATAATGGTGGAATAAGCTTTAGTTTCAAGTTAAGTGGGCTTTATGACAAGTTTAAAAAGAAATAAATGGATGCCCAACAATAATTTTCAGGGAGGTAAAAAAAATAAAATAAAGAGGGACAAAGGGTTAAAAGGTTACAAGGGTAAATTGTGTACATCAATTACCTTAAACCCTATAGGAGACAAGACCCACTTCATCTTCTCTACACCTCAGAGCCGTCCCAAACAGGGCAGAAACAAAAACCATGCTCTTCAATTTTCGTCGATCACACAACCACCGATTCAACCACCGCCACCAGCAGCAACTCCGACTCCTACAGACCTGTCATCGCCCACTTCTTCAGCAGATAAATCTACCACAGTCGTTAACTTCAACACTGGCAGCCTTTTTCTCCTCTGAAAAACCTCCTTTAAATAGGACAGTAAGCGAAATTTTCTTTTCAATCTATTACTTTCCTTTTATTTGCTGCCCTTTGCCCCTAATTGTTTGAATTCCGCATTGGGACAATGCGAGGAGAAAAGAGGGGGAGGGACATTTATATAGAAGTGCTTGACTAATTTTGGTTGTGATGGTTAATTTGTTAAAAGGCTTCTAGTTTCTGACTGGTTTGAAAATTTTGCTGCTGGTATATTTGGTTTATGAATCTGCTGCTGAAATTTTGGGTGAATTATCTACAAGTTGTTGCTGAAAACCCAGGTTTAATTCTATGGGATATGTACTGAAATAGTGCGAGGTGTCCGCCTCAAAAGAAAAAAATTAGAAAATATGCTCGAGTCTAGTGTGAGGTGCCCACCTCTTGCTTCGTCCATAAAACTACCAATGCTAGCTCTCCGTTTTGCGCTCAATTGAAACTAGGTTGCTGACTTAGTACTGAAATCCTTGAGTTTTGTATTGAGTAAGGATGTTGATTTCAAAAGGTCATGATTGCATAATTGCCTTAAGTATGCATATGAACTACTTGATTAATCTCCCATGGCATGAAAAGATGTTTTGAATGAAGCAACACCACTTTTATCCCTATTTTTGGAAAGACTTTGAGCCTAAATGCAAGAACAAAATACATTACACTTTGTTCTATTTTTCTGAGTGTTGTCCAATTTTAGTTTGAAATTCTAGAACTTGCCATGTTATGCATTTCGAGACCACACCTCACGAATTTGAGCATTAAAAATGATAAGGGCAGTAGGTTTCTTTTCTTAGCCATTTCAAATAAATTCGAACCCTTAGTCTTGCTCAAGACTAACAAAAATAACAGTATCCAGCCCTTAGTTCAGCCACATTTGAGCCTTTTCCCCATTCTTGACACAACCCTTGTTTGAGTCCTTTGGTCAGGGACATTTTAGCCATCAGAGTCTGTATATTCTTTTACTTTATTCAATGATTAATTGCTGCTTTGAGCAAATTCCGTGTTCGAAAACCACAAGTTCATCAAAGTATAAGGATTCAATTGAATAGTCCTTTAGTTATAGTATATGTGGGTGTGCTTCAAAAAGTGTCTAAATAGACATTAGTCTGCAAAATAGCAGTTTTCTTGTTCTAGTTTGAAGTATTATCTTTAGTAAGAAAAAAAAAAGAAAAAAGCCTCAAAGAAAAAAAAAGAAAAAAAATCAGAGGCAGAAAAAAAGGGGAAAAAGCAGAAGCAAAAAGAAAAAAAAATTGTTTTGTTAGTTTATTCATTTCATAAGTTGTTTGTAAATAATTGTCTTGATTTCCATTTTGGCCATTTTAAGAGTAAATGTACATTTTTACTACTCTCGATTTCCCTTTCTTCCTCATTTTCTTTCCAAACCTTACCCCCAACCCATGTTACACCCTGTCTTAAGTCCCTTTGATTTAATGTCTTGAATTCATACTAAGTGGTGGAGATTTGATATATTGGCAAGCTTATGGTAATTTCATTCTAGGTTGTGACTTGAGTGATTTCTTAAAACTAATTATAGCTTAAACACTTGAGTGCAATGAGTGACCTCTGTGAGGGTGATGCTGATTTTAATTCATCTCTCATGTGCAAGGTCAAAAGCTTATTTGTTGAGATTTTTCAAGTAGTTACATTGTGTATTTAAACATGAATAAATTCTTGACTTGGAGAGTTAATGGCTGATAATCTTTGCATTATGAGGGGGGATCGGGAAAGGTTAGTAAACACAAAATCATTAGAGCTAAGAACTGTTGACATGATCTGGTATGCTTGAGGACAAGCATTGGGTAAGTGTGAGGTGTTTGATAGGTGTCTATTTCAGCAATAAAATACCCACTTGTTATGCTATTTGTTAGCCGGTTTGATTGTTATCACGGGTTTTATTGCTTGTTTTGTGTATTATGCCTCCACATGGACTTATTATGAAGAAAGGAGCTGAATTGGGACTATTTGGAGCTAATTTAGCTAAAGATAAAATCTAGAGCTGTTTTAAAGACCTGAAGTCGAAGCTGGGAGTTAGTCTTGCCCAAGACTAAGAAGCATGCGGACAGAAATCTTTCCAAATATGTCAAGTGCGAATCTGTTCAAATTTATCACGTTTTCAGATGTCTATTAAGGAGTTTTGAGCCTACAAATCAGGAAGGAAGAAGTCAAGTAGTATTAGGAAGTTAGAATATTTATTTTTTATAATTAACTAGTATTTATCTCCTAATTAGGGTTGGAGAACTCCTATAAATAGGAGAGGATCTATCTCTAAGGGAATTCAGTTTTAAATTCCGTTTTATAATCAGAATTCGGCTTTACATTCAATTTCATTCCGTTTTTAGTTTTTAGTTTTTAGGTTTAGCTTTTATTTTTATTTTTGTTCTCTCTTTCACAAGAGAGAAAGGTTGTTCTTCATGGCTATTCATAGCTAAACTTCTATTTTCAGTTAAGGGTTAATTCAATGGAGGTTTTCTTCATTATTGTGAAGCTGTTGTGCTTTAATTCTTATCTTACCGCTTATTTGTTCATTGCATTTTAGGGATTTATTCTCAATTGATTATTCATTCTTCGAATGATAACTGCAGGTCGTTCTTTGAATTGGATTGTCATACGGCTGAATTGGTAAAGTTAGAGTTTTACCTAAACGAACCAATCATAGTAGCAATCGATAATATAAATTAAGTTAGTTTTGTATTTGAAAGAATAGATTCAGATTTGACAACCTGAGATTGTCTTTCATGTGACATTAATACAAAAGTAATTGGGTTTATTTGAGTCGAATGAACAAATAACTTAGTTTCTGAATCGTCTACGCTGAGTGTCGGTTGGCTAAGGTCGGGTTCTTCTAATTCATAAGGCTGTCAATAGATTGAATCTTGACCGCTGAGGCTGGATTATTTATTGATTAGGAACTAGTTATTTGCCGTGCTTGAGTAGTTTAATATTAAGGAAGAATACTCCAAACTGATCCGGTATGTGTATAAGAGTCTATTTTATCTGTCAATGATCAAGACTAATTGAATTCCTTGCCTGAGAACCCCTTAGCTGAAATCTTCTTTATTTATTATATTCAACTTCAATTTTGATTTTGTTATTTCTGTTAACTTAGTTCATCAATCTACTCAAAACCCCCCATTTTATTTTACTTATCTATTTGGTTATTAATTTAGTTAAATCAGTACTAATCCTTTGGGTTCGATCTTTACTTACCCTTGTGCAAACCTGTTACTGAGGGTTGTGAAGTTATAATTATCTTTGGTGGATTCGACACCCGTCAAATTTTGGCTCAATTTATAATATAATCATTAAGACCTTATAGAATATTCTCAAAACTTAAGTTTATAATATAATCATTAAAACCTTATAAATATTCTCAAAACTTAAGTTCATAAAATAAAATTTGTGTATGTGTATCCATCCTCGAATTCCGCCCGTGTAGATCATAACATCAATCATAACAATATCGAGATATCTCATTTATCTCGTTCCTTGCCTAACAGTTAGGACTATCAGCCGTGCACTCTGGCAATATCGCCATTAGATATGGTCTTACAAATACAACTCCTACCCCGGGCAATCCTAGATGGACAAAACCATTTAATCTTCCGAAATATCACAACTCATAAAAAAAATCATATTTGGATTTCAATCCAAAATAATAACAACACTAACTGCAACGGATTTCTCAATCCAAAAACAATTCTTAAGAAATCATCAAATTCATTTTATTCAATATAAATATACATTGAAACCAAAAACATATATGTATATATGTAAATCAATCAAATGAAGCCTTAAATCAACATAATCAAGTAAAATTTGAAATTCACATAGAAGCATAATCAATAGCTTCATTTGAACCGTAATTTCACAATAAAAAGCAAAATCATGAAAAACCTCAATTTTACAAAATTCCTGCATAACCCTAAAATATCAATTTCTGCAAATTCTTTGATTATATATATATCTATATACATAAAACTCAAAATATAGTTGATAGTTACTTACCTTGGCAAATATCTCCCTGCCTCTTCGAATATATATATATCCATATTGGCAAATATCCAGTTTAGTCCTCCATCTTTATATAATCTTTTAAAACTTATCCTAAACTTTTAATTTACACCTAAAACCATCAAATTAACTCCAATTTTTTCCCATAGCACCAAATAAAAATCACACACCTAATAATTATAATATATACTAATATAAAAATATAAATTCTAGAAATTTAGACACGGACGTGACAATTCTCCCCACCTTAAGAAATTTCGTCCACGAAATTCATATTCTGTAGTCTATCTTAATTTCCTTCCGAAACCATTTTCAAGATTACGAAGTTATTTCAAATTATCAAGATTCCTCTATTCTAATGTTTCCTTCTATTAACTTCATCATTTATCCATATTCACATCACTGTAACAATTATTTATACATAACTCTTAGTAACTCTCAATTTCAACTTAGTTAATTCCATCACCATAATCCACAATAAAACTTCAAATATCATTCGTATCTTCCTAACGGACACCAAATCTCACTTTCATAAATTTAAATCACAATTGATTCCATCAATTGCATATATATCAATTATATTTCACATATCTCCAAGTTCTACAGACTTCAAAAATATCACTTTTGAACCACTAATATGTACGATATTATATTTTCCTTAACCTTTAGATAATTTGAATCAATGATTTGCATCAACATATAATCTTACTTCATCATAATAATACTTATATCTATAATGTTCACTCCAATCATGATGAATATGAACTCCAAAGTCATCATCATCAATCAAATATAAACCTTATATCGATAATATATTTCCTCTATGAATATCACATTGACTTATTTATTTTCGTAAAACCTCTATAATCAAATCCTTACGATAAGAAAAATCAATATAGATCATTCTTATACCCATCATCCTACATCCCATTAATAACTCCAAATAAATTAAGTTTCTCATCAAACTATATGGATAACAAATACGATTTACTTAAATCGCAATTGTAAGTTTTTGAAATCTCCAAGCAATATCCTCAAACACAATAAAAACCTAAAATTTTATAATGTCATTCAATTTTTTTATTTGATCTATAACTACTCAATTTGATCTTTATGTAAATTTAGACTATAATCCTCGAAACTTCAATCTCTTCTCCAAACCATAAAACCGTATACCCAAGGAAGATAGAATACCTAAATTACGATAATCAATGTTTTTTTTCTGTCTTCTCCAAACTCCAAATAATATCTTTATACCCATAAAAGTCAATAAATCTATAATATCATTCGATTTTCTTATTTGACCTATAAACACTCAATTTGATCCTCGTTATATAAACTTACACTATAATCCTCCAACTTTCAACTAAAATAACTTGACTATGATAAAAGTACTATATAAATTTAAATTTCAATATGTGTATCCTTAACTGTGCTTAAGATCAAAGAATTTTATCCTCAATATTCATATCCTAATTATTTCCTCAAACAATATTTAATTTCATATTAATCATCAAATCATGAACTCTAATATCTTCTCCCACTTTACTTCTCATTGATCACTAACATCAGTATCTCTCTAAACATCATTTATATAACTCTCAACAATTCTAAACCTCAATCCGATAAAGTTCAACAATAGATCTGCACTTCGAATTCGAATATCATTTATTCAAATTAAGATTCCATAACTTGTTAAACTTCTATCATAATCTCCAATTTATAATCAACCTCCAAAACAATAAATCTCCACATTTTCGCTTAACTTCAAAACTCATCATATCATTCCAAAGTCTCTTAACCTTACTTCACATCTGAGATACATATATTTTTAAGCTAACTACTAAACTCTCAAATATCAATTCCAAGTCATACTAAGGAGAAAAATCAAACAAAAACCAACTTCTGGTTTAAAGCTAAAATGGCTTTCCAGCATAACTTTTTCATACGGAGTCCGATTAAGGCGATTCAAAAACCCCTGGAAACGTAAGATAATAATAAAGAACTTTCATTTAGGACTCCATGACAGATTCGGCCTATATCTGGTCTAAAAATGCATCACAAGATTCAGGTACGAATCTGATTTTCCAGCAGCACCTATAGACAATTCTCTCTATCTCTAGCTCAAAGTTATGACTTACTCATAACCCATATCACCAAATATCAAATAATTTGCTAATTTTCATACACCCAATATGTTACTAACCATCAAATCTCATTTCTACCCCTCATTAGGTAGTTACTCAATCCTCGAAAAATTCCAAATTATTTCTTAGCTTTCACCAAATATCCATATTCCTCAATTACTATCGATTATTTCTTAGCTATCACCAAATCTTCATATTCCTCAATTACTATCGATTATTTCTTAGGTATTACCAAATATCGATATTCCTCAATTACTATCAACCTTAGGTCCGAAGAATTTAACCTAGAGCTCTGATACCAAACTGTCACACCCGACCCTAAACGACCTCAATCGGCATCGGGCGTGAAATAGAAAGATCATAATCAATACTTAGGAGTCTCCAATTTAACCAAATATCATTATATTACAATTGAAATACCAAAGTTCTAACCACAATTCTAACAATAAGCAGCCAATTTCCAAACCTCGCCTAACCGGTCGATAACCTTCTCTATATCCTGTACTTTCTCACCTAAAAACATTAAAACATTTAAAAACGTGAGACAAAAATCTCAGTAAGAAACTATCAGCTATAAAAACCAACTTTACTTAACATAGCTACATATATACATTTATAAAGGGATTTAATCAAAACCTTATAAAATATACTCAAAACTTAAGTTTATAATATAATCATCAAAACCTTATAAAATATTCTCAAAACTTAAGTTCATAAAATAAAATTTGTGTATGTGTATCCATCCTCGAATTCCACCCGTGTAGATCATAACATCAATCATAACAATATCGAGATATCTCATTTATCTCGTTCCTTGCCTAACAGTTAGGACTATCAGCCGTGCACTCTGGCCATATCACCATTAGATATGGTCTTACAAATACAACTCCTACCCCGGGCAATCCTAGATGGACAAAACCATTTAATCTTCCGAAATATCACAACTCATAAAAAAAATCATATTTGGACTTCAATCCAAAATAATAACAACACTAACCGCAACGGATTTCTCAATCCAAAAACAATTCTTAAGAAATCATCAAATTCATTTTATTCAATATAAATTGAAACCAAAAACATATATGTATATATGTAAATCAATCAAATGAAGCCTTAAATCAACATAATCAAGTAAAATCTGAAATTCACATAGAAGCATAATCAATAGCTTCATTTGAACCGTAATTTCACAATAAAAAGCAAAATCATGAAAAACCTCAATTTTACAAAATTCCTGCATAACCCTAAAATATCAATTTCTACAAATTCTTTGATTATATATATATATATATATATATATATATATATAAAATTCAAAATATAGTTGATAGTTACTTACTTTGGCTACTAATTGACCCGATCGATTATTCTCTAAATTCTGTCTAAGACGTTTCCCTCCAAACACTGCCGAAACTCAAAAACTCTTCGGTTAGGACTTAGATCTATATATAAGGATGCTATGGTTCCAATTTCGAGTGATTCGGACGGTCGAATCTCCGTAAATCAAAGAAACGGTGAAGAAACGGTGAAGAAACGGTGAAGAGAAAATTGATGAATAGCAAAAGAAATAAATATCCAGTTTGGTCCTCCATTTTTATATAATCTTTTAAAACTTATCCTAAACTTTTAATTTACACCTAAAACCATCAAATTAACTCCAATTTTTTCCCATAGCACCAAATAAAAATCACACACCTAATAATTATAATATATACTAATATAAAAATATAAATTCTAGAAATTTAGACACGGACGTGACACTCTGTTTAAAAACAGGGATTCACGGTATTGCTCTGCCGATCTCCGTCGGTGGATCTTTGGAAGCTCGTATAAACACATTGCATGTAAGTAAGTTGAATCGAGAGAAATCTACCGTGGCTGCCGCTCAGCCTCAAAAGCGGCGTCTAAATTCTCTTTTAGGTATTCTTTGCAATCTTTATGGCCCGACGGAGGTAAAAGTAATAGGTCTAATGGATTGGCTATAGACGACGCTGTCTTAGTCAAGAATGGAGAGAGATGGAGAAAACGTGTTGAAGATTTTACAGGTTAGATCCCTGTGGAAGGAGGAGGAAGAGCCATTTTGGGTGAAGAGGAAACCGTAAGGAAGAGGAAGAGGAAGGGGAAGATGAAAGATTGGGGTATTATGGGAAAGTCACACAAAAACAGTCTAGATATGTAGTAGGTTGAGTAAATGAGTTAAATATGTAAATGGACCTCCCATTTGATCTAGTTTTGTAATTTACCCTTCTAAAAATATTAAACTCAAATTTAATAACTTCCTAATTAAGAAGTTTGATAATAAGTGAGCATGAGAGTTGTTTTTTCTATTTTTTTGATAAATGATTGAATTGTCAAAATCAGCCCATAATCATGAGTTGAAAGTTGCAAGTGGCCCAACTGGCCATTTATTTCTATTCATTTTAGATTAATTACATAGATCCACCTCATGTGTTAATCTTCAAATCTTCACATGTTATATTCAATGAGCATTCATGGGGAACATGAACATATCAATCTAAAATTTTCTTTCTTTTCTTAGGAGAATCAAATATTTAAATCTCTCATCAATTTAATTTTTATTTTTATTGTAATGATTAACTCATTGGTTAAATATATTCAAAGAGGTATCAGAACACTTTAAAAGTTCAAAGGATCAATCAACTTTTTTGAACAAGTTCAGGAGATAAATGATGTATTAAGTCTATATTAAACTTTAGATTAATTAATTATTTTAACACAAACCTTGATGTTTTAAATGCATACTATTTGTGAACAGTTGGGCTCTTTAATAATCCAGTTATGCATGTAAATTAAATTTCTAACGCGAGTGAAATTATCAGCATGCCACTGTTTTAATACCTTATGTAATACATATGATGCAAAGAAGGGTTGTGAGGAAAAAATTGTCGAAAGTTTTAACGGTAAACAATCAAAATGATTTTTAAATTAAAACTTGAAAGAGCTCAATGAAACTTCCAATTTGATAGAGGGATGAACCTAACTCTCACGAAGGCGCAAATTTCATAATTTGATTGATAAAAAAAAATGATTCCCGTTACATTTAAAGAAATTAATTTATACCCAACTGATCATAAGTCTAATAATTAAACTAGCAGGTAAATTACATCAATGATATCTGAACTTTACATAATTCACACTTTGGTATTTAGATTACATTTTATTTCAAAAATATACTTAAAAGTAACGATAACCGGACAATTTAGTATATTTTACCGGTTAATGACCGGACAATTTAGTATATTTTACTGGTTAATTACCGGTCAACGCGAGTTTCATGAGTTAATTACATTAATGGTCCCTGAACTTTATCATAATTCATACTTTGGTACCTAGCTTTTTTTATCCTAAAAACATAACTCAAGTAAAGGTGATTGAAAAATTTAGTTCATTTGATTACTTAATGACTGGATAGCATGAGTTTGACCATTTTGAACTAAACATTGAGACTCACCATACACTCAATTAACATGAAATTACAATATTGTTATTTGTATTGTAATTTTATATTAATTGAATGTATGATGTGCCTCAGTTTTTAATTTAAAATGGTCAAACCCACGTTGACCGATGACTGATCGGTCAAATATACTAAAATATTGAGTCATCTTTACTTGAAGTGTATTTTTTGGAAATGAAATCTAGATACTAAAGTGTGAATTAGGGTAAAATTCAGGTATCATTTGTGTAATTTACTCTTAAACTAGCTAATAATACATAGATTAGAGGGATACAAATGGAAAACTAAAAAGATAAGGGTAAAGCCGTAAATATTTTTTAATGGCAAAAAGGTAAATAAAATAAAGTTCAAGAAGAGCCCACTTGAAGATTGGGAGGTGACGTTGGTGCATATATTTATGGAAGGGAACCATGTAGCGAACTGGATGGCACACTCTTGTCCTTAGATCTTCACAACTACACAGGCATTCACGATATTATTGTCGTTGCCTCAAATGATTAGTAATGTTTCTTTTCTTTGTTTTGTTTTGCCTTCGGAGACCCTCCTCTGATACCAAAAAAAAAAAAAGACCTTACTCAAAAGCGAGCAAAAAAGACCCTCCTGAAATCTCTCGACAATGATAATTGGGGTCGCAGAACTCAACACCATTTGTTCCTTTTCTTATTGGGTTTGGGTTGTCGACATCAACCTTCAGTCGACGACATGAGCCTCTAAAATACCATTTTCGACGCCTATTTTGCTCCGGACGCTTCCTTAATGATTAATCATGTGTTTAAAAAAATTGGTAATTTTATAAAAAAAATAATAATTGATAAAGAGCTTAATTTTATCCTTTTAAAGATTGGAGTTTAATATATTCATTTAAAAACTTGGAGTTTAATGCATAAAAATTGAATTGATAAGGGCTATAATATATAAACATTTTGACTTTTTCTAAAGAAATAATTTATACCATACTCTTATTACCAAAAAATTTATACCATACTCTATATGTATATTTTGGTAGGTAACATCATTCTATATATATAGAAAAAGAGGTATAGAGCTGCAAAATTCCTCATTGATTAAAGTTTCCCATTCCTTTTCTCTAAAATATGAACTTCTCTACCTCTCTCCCTCTCACTGCCAAGAGGTAACAACATTCTGATTCTTTAATTTTTCTTTTTCTTCTTCATTATTATTTCTTAAAGAGATAATAATCTTCTAATAATTATCTTCGTGGTGCACAAAACTCGAATCTCGACCCACCCAGTAACAGATCCAAAGAGGTTTGAGCATCCGTAGATCACCATATAGCACTATGAATTCTAAATTGATCTTTTCAGTAAATCATAGATCTGTCACTATTTCGACCAAGTTGTTTAGAATATTATAAATTCTTAAAATTTTCTATTTTGAGGTCATCAACGGTCATTTTGAAGCGTTATTTGCAGTTTAATGGTCATAATGTTAGAAAGTATAAAATTGAATGACTTTTATGTTATGTTTTGAAATTTAGTGACCATACTGTGAAGATGAGTAAAGTTCAGTGGTCATATGTGTAATTTACCCTCTCAATGGATCTAAATTAATCTTTTCAGTAAATCATTGATCCGTCACTGTCTCGGCTAAGAGTTGGATGGTTTTATTTCCCTTGTTTATTATTATATAATATCGTATGAATTAGATGTACGCTCTTTTAATTGCAGGTTAGCAGGCAAAGTTGCAATAATCACCGGAGGTGCTAGCGGTATCGGAGCCAGCACCTCAACACTATTCGTCAAAAATGGAGCAAAGGTAATCATAGCTGATGTACAAGACGCTCTTGGCCAATCATTATGTGAAAAACTAACAACCTTAAACGACACTACGAACAATGACGATGTTTCCTATGTACATTGCGACGTTACGAACGACAACGATGTAAAAAATGTCGTCGACTACGCACTCTCCAAATACGGGAAACTAGACATAATGTACAACAATGCTGGAATCACTGGCGACATCGAATTTTCAATATTAGCCACTGACAACGACAACTTCAAAAGGGTTTTTGACATAAATGTGTACGGCGGATTCCTAGGAGCAAAACACGCGGCCCGAGTCATGATTCCTGCGAGAAAAGGTGTCATTCTTTTCACTTCGAGCATTGCTTCTGTGTCGTGCGGTGAATCGCCACACGCTTATACGATGTCGAAGCACGCGGTGGTCGGATTGATGAAGAATTTGTGCGTGGAACTGGGGGCGTTTGGTATCAGGGTTAATTGTATATCTCCTTGCGCACTTGCTACACCATTGCTTGAAAATGCAATGGGGGCCGATAAGAGTTTTGTAGAGAGAGTTGTTTGTGAATCTGCTAACCTGAAAGGGGTGGTGCCGGAACCCGAGGACGTGGCAGCGGCCGCCGTGTTTTTGGGTAGTGATGAATCTAAGTTTGTGAGTGGGTTGAATCTTATGGTGGATGGAGGCTACACCACTACTAATCAATCTTTCAATATCGTCCTCAAAAATTTAATGTCTTGATGACCAAATGGTACAATTCTTACAAATTTCAGCTATTTTGAAATTGTAATAAATGAAATGTAAACTTAATTTTTTTTGGGTACTAATAATTGAACTAATTAATTAAGATTGATTTAAGTGGAAAGTGTTTTTACTCGCCGAACTCAAATACTAATGTATGTAGAAGACGTTAGATGAAAAATTAATTATTTAGGCCCCGTTTGTTTGTCGGAAAATATGGTGCAGGAAAATATTTACTTGATTTTTCAGTGTTTATTTGTTTAGGAAAATAAGTTAATGGAAAATTTTAGATTAGTCAATAGAAAAATATAGGATGAAAATGAGAAAAATATTTTAGCATTTTGGAAAAAGTAAAACATTTTTCTAACCTTTTTGGAACTGTATTTCATTTCTTCTTGCCTTTTTAAAAACAGTAATCACCCATCATTTCTTCTTGCCTTTTTAAAAACAGTAATCACCCATCATTTCTTCTTGTTTTTTAATGTTGTAGCTAAACACGAGAATTGTTTTTCCAATAATGTTTTTCCTTTACTCAATATTTTTCAAAACACAATATTTTCTGACAAACAAACGGGCGTTTGGTTTTCTTTTTCGTAGTTTCTTTTTTGTTTTTCTACTCTAAACGTTAAAATAAAAATATTTCATTAGGATTGAGAAATAATTCTTTATAGCTATCTTAAAAAGAAAATCAGCTAACTTCTAACGGGTGCCAGTCAACGAAATGAAGGAAAGCTAATATATCTCGACAGTTATATACGAGGGTTTAAAACACAATTTAGGGCTCGTTTAGTTCACATGTTGTTATTTACTTTTTATTGTTGCGGCTAGTTATTTGTTATTTTATTGTTTGTTGTTGCTGATAAATAGTAGATATCAGTTGTTTTTTCAGCTAAAAGCACATGTTTTAGAATTCTATCAAACACTTTTTATCTTAGAATTAAAAAAAACAAAAAGTAGTTCCAGAAAATAGAAAACAAATGGACAGTCAATTTTCAGAACTGTTTTTTGTCTTTTAAGTCTAAACAGAAGATAAAAAAGCGTTTGGTAAAAATCTGAAACAACTGCTTTTTACAGAAAAATCACCTAATATCTGCTACATATCAGTAACAGCAAACATCAAACATCTAATAGTAGCAGCAAGCAGCAAACACGCTCATGTGAAACAAACGGATCCTTAGTCTTACGAAGAGAAAAAAAAAAGAATAAATTAAGGACACATATAAACACGTGAGGATGTCCTAACCAAACATTTAAAACTCTCTATTTTGAAGTGAAAATGCAAACATGGTATGAAAAAGAGCAACCAAACACCCTGTAGTCCGAAATATGTTATATATATAATTAGTATATTTATTCAAATTGATATATATATATATATATATATATATATATATATATATATATATATATATATTTGAACGATTAATTAAGAGAGAAAATGGAATTTCTTCAAAACAAAAAAGGGATAAAAAGGAAAAAATCAGAAAATAAAAAGTAATAAATAATTGGATAAGAACCACATGTATGAATATGACTTGTTGGATAACAATAAATTTTTAAATGAATGTCAGAATGATATATAAATACTAATGGGCCACAAGACTATCAATACATTTTTTTTTAAAAGATAAATAAATAAAATTATGAGTAAATTTCATTACGACATTTGTCCATTTCACACTTTAGTGTATAACTTTTAATTTATCTTAGTAATATGTACGAACTTATAGATGACTTTTCACTTTAGTGTACATCAGGTAAAAATATCAATGCGCCACGTCAATAGTTTGACCGGTTCAAAAAGTCAAAATTGGACTACCTAATATAATATTACCTTTATACTGTTATCCCTCCATCTTGAAGATTAATCAAATGGGTCGTTGATTGCGTTGATACTACCACTTCCACCACTGTCGCCACCACCATTTAAGTTTTGAATTTTCTAGTTCTTAATGGCTCTTCATTTTCATCAAATGGGTTATGCGTTATCACTTTGGGTTGCGATAGAGAGAGATGGAGAGACAAAATTAGAGAGAGTATGATGAATGAGAGGGTAGGATGGTAATTGAATATAAGATGGGTCCCTGATTTTTTAAGAAATGACTTGAAAAATGGTGATACAACAAATATGACGGTTTGACCGGTCATTTTTACCTGTTGTACACCAAAGTTTGAGGTCACCTATAAGTTTGTACATATTAGTAAAATAAATTGAAAGTTATACACCAAAATACGAAATGAGACAAATGTTGTACACCACTAATAAAATTTACCCAAATTATGAGCATTTGACCATTAAAGGCTCTTGGTATATTGTTCAACCATTTACATTCTTTGCACATTTTCTAGATGGGACATCTATTATAAACTCCAAACTTATATAGGGTCAAAGAAAAATTTGATTTAAGGCCGGTTGTTTCACATGCTACTGTTTGTTATTGTTATTAGATGTTTGTTGTTATTGATAGGTAATAAATATGATTGATTTTTTTTTTTGTTAAAAAACAGTTTTTCGAAATTTTACTAAACACTTTTTGTCTTGTCTTTAGAATTAAAAGATAAAAAGCAGTTATAAAATATGGGGAAAAAATGGACACTTAGGGTCCGTATGTTTTACCTACTGTTTACTGTTGCTGGTGGAAAAAACTGATTTTCCAAAAAGCATAAATTTTTTTGCTTTTGTAAAATGCTACTTTTCATGTGTAAAAGGCAAAACAGAAGGTCATTAACAGAACATCTAAAATTCTTTACTTTGAAGTGAAAAGGGAAACAGAAATATAAAAAAGAGCAAACTGAACACCCTTAAACCTGATACCAATTGAATAATTGAATCTAATGCTAGATCAATAAGGATGGATTCCATAGTATATAAACTTTTTTTTCTTTTTCAACAAAATAATAATAATAATAATAATAATTAATCTAGATAAGAAATAAAATATATATGATACTCATTTTTATGGAGATAAATTTTCAAGTTTGAATAAAATTTTGCTTTTTTTAAGAATAAACTTTTACTTGATTTTAAAAGCAATTTGGAAATTCTTCGGAATGTGCGATATCGGATACGATTTACTAAAAAAGAATTGTATTCCTAAAACTAATTTGTCGTGTATTTTGGTATAATATCGAGTTATATCCAAAATATGATTGACTGAAATTAAGCTATAATTCTAACTTATTATAAATATTATTTGAGATATATTTATGGTGTTTCAAGTAAAAATGGATTCGTTTTGTCTCAAGTTGTGATTTTGTTAATCAAGTTCAAACGTAATTTCGCCGGATTAATATCTCAATTTCTACAACTAATTCGTTCTAAATTGTGTTTAAAGACGATTATAATCTAAATTGTAAATTATAATATAAAATCATATTACAGAGTTAATATTAACTTCAAATCAAGATTTATGTTGTACTATACGTTTAGAATATGATTATGCTAACGAATAAACGAAAAGATCGAGATATAAATAGCCGAAATAAAATTGAACGCTTAAATCCGAACCTTTTATTAATAAATGATACGTTTACAAAATATTACATTTTTTTGCAAGAAAATAAAGGTTTTAGATATGTCCGGAGGACGAGATATTTTCTATTGGGGGTTCTGAATCGCTCATTAAGGTGATAACCGACGCTTACCGCTTCTAGAAGGCTTGGTCGAGGCCCACATTTAATCTGCAAGCCTCAGCAAATATACTAGGCCCATCAGCCCAAACAAGTTTAGACTTCAATAGGAGTTCAGAATCCATTTCAATACGGGTCCGGGTCTATATCTCAAAGCGGGCTAAAATAATTTCGGTACGAGCCAAGGATCCATAAAGTTAAACGGATCTAGAATCCATTTGAGTAAAAGGTCAAGGATCTACGAAGCTAAAGGAGTTATAATCCATTTCACTGAAGGGCTAAGGATCTACAAAGCTGATTGCTAATAGCTGTTTGTTTGTGTAAAGTGATAAATAAGTAAAATTATATTTTATAGCTACATTTTATTTGGAGTTAAATGTTAATAATCAGGGTAAAAATATCTTTCAAAAGAGATGAAGCAATAAACTAATTGAAAAAGCTCTTAAAACCAAATTTTTTTATCCTTAAGCTCGTTCAAACTTCTCTTCACCAAACGCCACTATTAGATGTTTGACTAATCAAAACCTTTAAAGTGACTCAAACTTCAAGTTCTTTACCAAACAAGGTAGGTAATGATTTTTTTTTTTATAATCAAATTCCAAAGTTAAAAATAAATAAATATAGTTTTATTTATTTTAAAGAATAAATAAATATAGTTTTACGGTTCACATATAGTGTGGGTCCATACCTAGTTATAGATATAGTTTTATTTTAAGAAAATAAATATATTAGTTGGATGAGTCGGGTTGAATTGGGTTTGGAAACTAGTTTTCTTAGTTTGGCCTAGCCATTCGAACCCGATATAAATATAGTTCGGAGTAAATTCAACTTGGACAAAATAATTACATGTCAAATACGGTGAGGACCGATCTGAGATAAATCTGATTTCCAATTATTATCAGGAGCGGATTTAGGGGGGGGGGGGGGTCAAAGGGGGTATTTCCCCCCCCCCCCCCCCCCCCTTCATCCGGGGAATTTTTTTTTTCCCAAAACGACGTCGTTTTGGTATTTCCCTCCTCGCGTTCCTTCGTCGATCTCGAGCATCGCCTCCTCATCCTCTCCAGCAAGCACGCGGCACGCCCCTCCTCTCCCTCCTCCATCCAGCAGCGACGACAGCCTCGACGCCTCCTCTCCTCTCCTCTCCGACCGGCCGGCGGCCATCATCTCCAACAGGCTAGTTTAACTTTTTTTGGTCCTTTAATTTAAATTTTAGGTTAAATTAAATGTTAGGTTAAATTAATTTTAGATTAATGGATATTGTGAATTAGTTAGTTTGTTCTTAATTGTTAGTTTGATAGTTTGTTCGTAATTGTTATCCTTAATTGATTGATAGTTAATGGATATTGATTGATAGATTGTTTTTAATTTTAGGTTATTCTTAATTTTGGGTTAATGGATTGAATTGGTTGAATTGATTTGATATTATTAGTTGAATTGATTTAGCATTATTGATTGAATTGATTTGGCATTATTTATTTATGTTGGTTAATGGATAAATTTGTGTTTAAAAGAGCACGAAGTTCGGTTGACGAATTATCTAGCAGTATATTTTTTTCAATTAATGTTATTTTGTCTAAAAAAAATTTACATAGAATTTTGCCCCCCCTCCGCTCCCTCCCTCCCTCAAATCCTGATTCGCCACTGATTATTATTAACGGAGCAATGTACATAGTAATGAATCTCGTTATCTATAAAATGATGTATGTATTTTTATCAAAAAAAAAAAAAGAATCTCGTTATCTACACTCCATTTATACGTCATGTAACACTCATCAATAACATATCAAATATATGCCAAGGATCTACAAAGTTGAAGGAGCCAGGATCCATTTCAGTAAAGGGCCAAGGATCTACAAAGCTAAATGGGCCAGAATCCATAAAAAACGGATCAAAATCCACAAAGTCAAAACGGACAGAATCCATTTCAGCAAAGGTACAAATCCACAAATTCAAACGGGCCAGGATTACCCTTATAAAATTGGATTGGATCTGTGCGTCGGTTCAGCCCGACCCGTTTGGCTGCCAAATAGGAGATAATTTTTTATAAGCAAAGTTAAAATAAATAAATATATTTTTACGGTTTACATAGTGCGGATCCATATCTAGCAATATATAGTTTTATTTTATTTTTAAAAGATAAAGGGTCAAATACAGGAATATCATAATTAAATACAAAATTACAACTAACTCATATTACTAAATTTAATTTTTAATACGTCGTTATTCTTTATATATATGATTTTACACCATAATTTAAAAATTATAGACTTCAATTCATAAATCATAAACCTTAGAAAATATATTGTAGACTTCTAATTTATAAATTCTAATCCTTAAAATATACTAAAAGTACTGATTTCACTAGTTTGGTATAATCCAAAATTATGACTTGAAATAGTTGTAAATAGTTTTTAAAATATGAATTTCTGTGTAATTTTCCCAAAGATAAATATATTAGTTTGGACTGAGTTTGGAAATTAGTTTCCTTAGTTTGCCCAATCCTCCAATCCCAATATGAATATAGACAGGTTGACTGGACCTAGTTAAATGTAAAACTTGGTCAGGCCTGATCTGAGCCTAACTCAATCCAACACATTAACAGATCTAATTTTCAATTATTACTAACGGAATACTCTATATAGTAATTATAGAATTTCGTTATCTGTACTCCATTTGTACATCATGTAACACTCATTAATAACAATACACACATACTTTTGTCCTCTCTCTCGTAGGGGTTTTTCGATCCTCCTTCTCGTGGGAGTCAAGGTATCGCTCTCTGTTCCCTTGATTGGCTGCTTGATTTGGTTTGTGCGTAGCTCTATTGTTTGCCAATTCCTTCTTGATCGGTGATTATTCATCTGTCTCTGTCTTCTGGGGTTTTTTGATCCTCCTTCTCGTGGGAGTCAAGGTATCGCTCTCTGTTCTCTAATTTTGCTGCTGGTTTTGGTTTGTGCGAAGCGCTATTGTTTGTCAATTCCTTCTTGATTGGTGATTATTCATCTGTCTATGTCTTCTGGTGAGTAATCGAGGGTCTCAGTGTAATTCTTGATTAATTTCCAAAATTGCATGAGTCTGATTGTTTCAAGCCCTGTTTTTACTGTCAAATCCTATTTGTTTGCCGTTTTGTCACTTTGCTCTGGTTTTTGGTGAGTTACCAAAGGGTTAGTGTATTTCAAGGTTAATTTCTGCATTTTGAGGCTAGGGTTTATGGATCAAGGGATGGATCATCTTTCGTTGGCGGAAGATGAAGAATCCCCTTTTGATTTTTTGTCGAACAGGGAAGAGGTTTCAGAAGGTTTGGAAAATCTTGTTTTGATAGGAAGATTTTTAACTGAAAGAGTGATAAACTTTACAACTATGAAAATCCGTATGGCAGATATTTGGATGCCAAAGAAAGGGGTCTGGATTACAGCAGTGAATGCTAACCTATTCTCATTCAGATTTTATCATAAGATTGATAAGGAGAGGGTTGTTGAGGGTGGTCCGTGGTCGTTTGATGGTAAAATGCTGGTTTTAGGAGAGTGTGGAATTGGGCAGAATCCTGTTCAGGTGGATCTATCAATGATGCCAATATGGGTTCAGGTATATGGTATTCCGGCAGGTTTCTTCTCGGAAGCTGTTGGTAGGCAGATTGGTGAGTTTATTGGGGGTTTTGTGGACTATGACGGGAATAATGATTTGAGTCCACGGAGGTTGGAATATATGCGTATTAGAGTTCTTGTGGATGTTCGAAACCCGTTAAAAAGATGCAAACGAATTAAGCGCTCTGTATCCGAATTTTCGTTTCTTCAATTTAAGTACGAGAGGTTGTGTAACTTTTGTTTTCTTTGTGGAGTATTAGGCCATACGGAAAGATTTTGTGATAATCTTTTCATTGAAGATACAAGAGGGTTAAAGCGTGAATGGGGTGTTTGGCTGGTTGCACAGGTCAGGCGTGGGAGTGTAGGGCAGACCTCGCGTTGGCTGCGGGAACCAAATCTGAAGGATGAAGAGGCTTGGAGGGCAGGACAAAATTCGGTTAATACTAGTGGATCAGTGATCAATACGGGTAAGGGGAAGGAGATTATAAAAATTTCAGGGAAAGAAGTAGCAGGCAGAGAAGAGGAGGAGCTGGTTCTGTTAGAAGTGAGAAAGCGGAGGAGAGCCGAAGATTTGTTGAATAATGAGTATGAAGGTGATGTTGGCATGGACACGAATTTGGGAGAGGGATATCTGGAGTAACTGGAGTTTCTATGGGAAATGAGGATTCTACAGTTACTGATGTTCAGTTTTTGGTGAGGCCTGAAGTTCAGGTCCGCCAGCAAAAATGACTTGCCTTAGTTGGAACTGTCGGGGTCTCGGTAACCCCCGGGCAGTTCATGTGCTGAGTGATCTGTTAAAAGTTCACAAACCGAATTTGGTTTTTCTTATGGAGACACTTGTAAATAAAGGGAGAATGGAGAGTTTGAAGAGACAGTTTAATTTCTCGGGGTGTTTTGTGGTGGAAGCTAGGGGGCATAGTGGAGGGCTTGCTATGCTTTGGAAGGATTCTGTGGATTTTGTGATTAATAGTTTTTCAAATAATCATATTGAAGGGGCTGTTAGGGACTTATCTTTGGGTGAATGGAGATTCATTGGTTTTTACGGTTGGGCTGATCGTAATAGGCAAAAGGAGTCTTGGGAGTTATTGAGTAAGATTGCTCAGTCATCTATTCTGCCTAGTTGTTATATGGGTGATTTTAATTGTATTTTACGGACGTCGGAGAAGAGAGGGGGTTCTGATTATCCTAACTATCTGATTCAACGGTTCGCTGATACTATTAGTTCGAATGATTTACATGAGCTGGCTGTTAGGGGTAGTGAGTTTACATGGGATCGAGGAAGGGGGACAAACCATTGGGTCTGTGAGAGACTTGATCGGGTCTTTGCTGATAGTGGCTGGTTGGCGAAATTTGTTAATCACCGGGTTACTAATTTGAATGTTTCTTATTCTGATCATTCGGTCCTGTTGTTGGAATCTGTCATACTTTCGTCAGTGGCAAAGAAATACCAATTCAAGTTCGAATCGGCTTGGATGCAAGAGGATGGCTTTAGTGAGTCTGTGAAAAACTGCTGGAAGGCAAATCATGCTGCTGATATTCAGAAAAAGTTGGCGGATTGTAGTGTAGTCATGGAGCGGAGGGGTCGTGATGTTAAATATAGGTTTTCTGCTCAGATTTGTAAACTGAAAGCGACTTTAGAAAGATTGAAAGACAGAACTGATACGGCTTCAGTGGAGAGATTTATACAGGTTAGAAATAAATTGAACAGAATTCTTGAGCAAGAGCAGTTGTACTGGAGACAAAGAGCAAAGGCATTTTGGCTAAAGGATGGGGATCGTAACACAAAATTTTTTCATGCCTGTGTTACTGCTCGGAACAAAATAAATAGGATTGACTGTCTTGTTGATGAGGAGGGTGTGGCCCATGAAGACGAACCGGGTAAGAAATCTATTGCTTTTAATTACTTCTCAAAGCTTTTTCTGCAAATGAATTGCCTGATTATAGTGGGATTAGGGTGGTTCCTCGGCTTGTGTCTTTAGAAGCTAATACTGTGTTAACAGCGCCTTTCCTGTTTGAGGAATTTACTACCGCCCTCTTTCAGATGCGGCCGGAAAAATCCCCGGGTCCTGACGGACTAAATCCGGGATTTTTTCAACTGTTTTGGAAGGAGATTGGGATGGATATTTTTAGAGCTTGTGTAAATTGGCTTGAGAGTAGAGTTTTTCCTGAGGAACTGAATTTTACAGTTATTGCTTTAATTCCAAAAATTGAGAAACCTGATAGAATGTCAAATTTTAGACCGATATCCCTTTGTAATGTTCTGTATAAGCTGATTACTAAGGTCCTGGCAAATAGATTGAAAGGGTTGTTGCCGGATATTATTTCTGAGAGTCAGTCTGCATTTGTTACGGGTCGGTCACTGATTGATAGTGTTCAGATTGCTTTTGAATCTTTACATTATATGAAAAGAAAAAATAGAGGGGGAATTGGTAGGGTGGCCTTGAAAATTGATATTAGCAAGGCTTATGACAGGGTGGATTGGGGTTTTCTGAAGGCAGTTATGTGTAAAATGGGGTTTGATGGTAAATGGGTTGATTGGATCATGTTGTGTGTTAGTACTGTGAAGTATGAGATTAAGGTGAACTGTGATTTAACGGATTTGGTAACTCCTGGGAGAGGGCTGAGATAGGGAGATCCTCTTTCTCCGTACTTGTTTATAATTTGTGCAGAGGTTCTTTCACGTTTAATTGTGCAGGCGGAGGAGGATGGTTTGATAACTGGTTGTAAAATTTGTCCTAGAGCTCCTAGCATTTCTCACCTTTTTTTTGCTGATGATAGCATGCTATTTTTTAGTTCGACGGAAGCTGAGTGTGATCAGGTCCGGCATATTTTAAATTCATATGAAGCTATGTCTGGGCAAGCTGTTAATTTTACCAAATCTGGTGTGTGTTTTAGTTCGAATGTGAATGAAGAGATGAGGTCGTTAATTAAAGACCGGTTAGGGGTGCAAGCAAGCCTGGACACTGGGAAGTATTTGGGCCTTCCTTCTCTTATTGGTAGGTCGAAGAAAGAGATTTTTGGTTTCTTAAAGGATAGATTGAGAAAGCGTTTTAATAATTGGACACATAGATTTTTATCAAATGCTGGTAAAGAGGTGTTGTTAAAATCGGTTGCTCAAGCTCTCCCGACGTTCTGTATGAGTACTTTTCTTTTGCCAAAATCCTTATGTGATGAGCTTCAGAAAATGATGAACTCGTTTTGGTGGGGTTCGAAGGAGAATGGTGGTAAACGCATTCATTGGTGTAGTTGGGATAAGCTGAGTGTACGAAAAGAACATGGCGGATTGGGGTTTAAAAATATTCATGAGTTTAATCTTGCTATGTTGGGAAAACAGGGTTGGAAATTCATTTTGAAGCCAAACACTTTGGTAAGTCGTATTTTCAAAGCTAAATATTTTTCACAAGAATCTTTCCTGTCTTCCAAATTAGGTAATAACCCTAGTTTCGTTTGGAGGAGTGTTTGGTGTTCGGTGAAAGTCATTGAGAAAGGAATTCGTTGGCGTGTGGGAAGAGGTGATAGTATCTCGGTATGGAAGGACCCTTGGTTAAATTTGGAAAATCATAGATATATAAGTTCTGTTAGTACCGAGGTGAATAGATTGGCGGTTGTTGCGGACTTGTTCATTCCTGGAACGAGAATATGGGATAGGGGAAAATTAGAAAATTGGTTTGATATGGAGGATGTGGAGGTTATTAGTCGTATGGTTGTTCCGTATTCTGTGCGTGATGATAGTCTAATGTGGCATTATACGAAAAATGGTGAGTATTCGGTAAAATCTGGTTACCGGTTACTTGAGGCTGATCGAGTTGGTGTGGTCGGTAATCGGGGGTGGAAGGCAATTTGGGAATTAAATGTTCCTCCTAAGGTTAAGTCGTTTATATGGAGACTTTGCTCAAAATCTTTGCCATTCCGAATTAGATTGAACTTTAGACATGTTCCGACTCCGTTAGTTTGTGGAATTTGTGACAATGATGTGGAACATGGCTGGCACCTTTTTTCGGGTTGTGAATTCGCTTCTGAATGTTGGACAAAGATGAATTTGTCATCGCCGGGCAGCGTATGGGAGTGGGTGGAGGATTGGATGTTACACATTCTTTGTACTGTCTCTGTGGAGGAAGCAAGTAAAAGGGCAATGGTTATGTGGGCTGTTTGGACTTACAGGAATGAGAAAATTTGGAATGGTGTTGTGGAGAGTGCGAAGAGGGTGGTGCGAAGAGCGGATGAGTGGAGGGTGGCCTGGGTGAAGGAACAGGAGGGGAAAAATTGGCAGAAGCAGGAGGGTATGGATGTGAGGCGGAATTGCTGGAAACAACCGATGGGTAATCACGTGAAGTGTAATGTGGATGCGGCTACTTTCAGTGATTCGGGTGAATTTGGTATTGGGGCGGTGTTAAGGGGCGTGAGAGGTGTTTTTATTGCGTGTTTTAGTGCGGTTCAAGCTGGACGTCCGTTGGTATTGTTGGCTGAAGGCATTGCTTTGCTTGAAGCAATGAGATGGTGCAGGAGTATTGATATACAGCGGGTGATCTTTGAATCCGACTCTAAGGGTATCATCGATCGAATCAATAATGGAGGTTCAGACAGGTCTGAGATTGGAGGCGTGGTGGAGGATATTCGCAACCTGTTATCTGTTTGTCAAGATTATTCTGTGGCTTTTGTACCAAGATTAGCGAATGGGGTGGCCCACTGTATGGCGCGTCATGCTCGTTCCAATGCTAGTCTTTTTAGCGATACTTCGATTCCTAGTTTTTTATATTCGGCAATTTGTAATGACATTCTTCATGATTAATTGATCTGGTTCTTTTTCTCAAAGAAAAAAAAAATTTAAATCTCTCATATTTTGTACTATATCAAATACACGTGTACATATTTTTTTATAATTTTCATATAAAAAAAATTCACGTGTCTCTGATTTGAGTAATAACACGACACACATGTAATGTAGAAATAATACAATTAATTATAGATAAATAAAATTAATCCAACCGGCAAACCCGAAAGATATAATTATATTATTTATAACGTTAAAGATAAAATTGCAAACGTATAGATATTTTCGCAATTAGAGCTTTGAATTGAGGAACATTTTGACGGTATGTTGAACAGCAACATTGGTTGTACTATAACCACCGTCGACAACCAAATTCAAACCACTAACATACTTAGCTTTATCACTTCCTAAATACAATGCTGCTTCCGCCACATCATTTGCTTCCATTTCTACTCCTTTAAGGTTTGCTGCCGCACCCATAATTTCATCGACCATCTTCTTCTCAATCCCTCCCATTGCTTTCTTTAACAATGGAGTCGCCACCCCATATGGCGAAATGCAGTTAACCCTTACCCCGAATTCCCCCAATTCTACACATAAGTTCTTGGTTAACCCAACCAAGGCTTGTTTTGATACCGCATACAAATGAGGAACATGCCCGTGACTGACTGAAGTTACGCTTGATGTGAAAATTATGCTCCCTTTTCTCGCCGGAATCATAACCTATGTTGCATGAAAATGAAATTTATCAAAATAGGATGGACTAATATAGCCTAGTCCGCTTGATTAATATTTATTTTTAAATTTACATATTTAAAAAAATCTATATTTTATTTTTTTATTTTTAAATATATTATTCTTTGTTAGGTAGGTTATTGGGTTTGAGTTATGATTTGATATTTAAGCTCGAAACAGCAGATATGAGTCCATCTAAATTAACAACTACTTAAGATTTGGGTTGAGCATATGAAAGCCTGGTGGACTCGATCCGACCTATCCTAGCCCGATCCATAAACATATTTACATACAAGACACGTTTGTAGGAAATAAGTTTCCAAATTTTAAGAAATGAGTTTTTTTTTAATCATGGGAAGATGATTTAAAATGTTTCGTATAAGTTTTTAAGAATTTCAGTTTCCAAAATAGAATCGTGAAAGGTTTTAAAATGGGATAAGGGATCAAATTTGACCCTAACGTTTTTGGTGAAGTACAGATTTGGCATTGACATGTGAAATAGTCTAAATTTAACCCTAATATTTTCAAGTAAGATCAATTTTAGCTATATGTTACCGAAAATTTGAAAATGTTGGTTTGACTTTATTTAACTGTCACAAAGGCATTCGAAACATCAATTACGTCTAAGATATTTAATGTATCACTAACACGGTTATAAAAAACTTACTAAAATGCTAAAAACTAAGTATGTCACATATAAGTTAATCACAAATTTTTTTGTAGATGTGTCTAAAATATTTAGTGTGTTACTAATAATATAGTTATAAATAACCAATAAAAAAATTATGAAAGTATTTGAGTTTATCGACAAACGTTTTTGGAATGCCTAATGTGATAGTTAAATAATAATCAAACTAATGTTTTCAAATTTTCAGTAGTTTAGAGCTAAAATTGATCTTACCTGGAAACATTAAGTTTATATTTAGATCATTTCATACGTTAGGACTAAATCTAGACTTTTTAAATAAAGTTCTCATACAATATATAGATCATAACCTTTGCGGCGTGTTTGGCTACCAAGAAAGCTCCCAACACATTGACATCAAAAACTTTCTTAAAATCCTTATAATCAACCTCCAATATGCTCTGGCTTAGACTTTCCGGCGTAACACCCGCATTACCAAACACTATATCAAGCTTCCCATACCTTGTTATCGTTTCTTTTATAGCATTTTCGACGTGACTTTCATTCGTAACATCACAATGAACATAATAAGCTTGGGAACCGATGTCTTTACATATGGACTCTCCTAGTTCATCTTGAATGTCGGCGATGACAACATTCGCACCTTCTCTGGCAAAGAGTCGCCGATACCGCTTGCTGCGCCGTGATTAATGCTACTTTACCTTCTAATCTGCAAAGATTGAGTGATTTTAATAAATTGATCATACAAATATTCAATTAAGAAAAGAAATAACAAGTTTTAATTACCTCTTGGAAATGGGAGTAAGTGACGAATTCATTTTCTCTTAATTTTTTTTTTTTTGTTTAATGAGAGATTTTATTGCATTTGTTTAAAATAATTAGGTCTCAAATTTGATTGGGATTATAATATTTATAAACCTGAATTTTCTTCCAATTTTCAACATCCATTTATGATTTAGATGACTAATTAATGAGATTTGAATTACAAAATGAGAGTTTTTCTACCCAACTGTCCACATTTTTCTGATAGTGCATTAATTTGGCCAATTCCACATCAATTATCATGCAATCTTGGTTAAAAAAACATAATTAAACCCTGAATTTTGTATGTTTTAAGGATCAAATCTCTAATCAATTATTTTTTTCTATTGAGTCATTGATCATTAATTTTGTTATGAATTCAACATTTAAGAGATTCAGCATGTTGTCATGGACATTTTTACTTGCATATGTACAAATAAAAAAATAAGTTTCTTGAATAGAGGAGAGAGAGTAAAAAGTAACATGAAATTACAAAAATTGATTTTCAGTAGGTTTTTCTAAGCTGGAAATCGAGCTTGGAAGAATCAGCTGAAAATGGATTTTGGTGTTAATGGAAAAGAGTGACTTGGCGATTCTGATGTTAGGATCATGAAATTGGAGAGGAGAATATCGAGTTTGGAAGAACATACTGAAAATTATTTTCTATAATTTCTTTTTAGTTTTTAATTTTTATTTCTCCTAGTCAAGAAACTCGTTTTTTTATTTGTCCATTGCCGAATCGTCCTAACAATATATGCAGATCCATAACATAATCAATGACCAATGACTCAATGTGGAAAAATAATTAATCAGAGGCTTGATCCTTAAAACAGACAAATTTCAGAGCTTAATTATACTTTTTTGCCAAAAAAACCACTAACAAATATGTTTCTTTTAATCAAGGCTAATAAATTATATTAATTACTTTGATTATAGAATTTGATACGGTCAGTACAATATGATAGTTTTAATCGTAAATTAATAAAGTTTTATACTTCTCTCAAGCTTAATTTGAAAAAAAAAATTCAAATGGGTTGACTCCAAATTTCCAAAGGAGATGAAATTTGATTTAGATTGATAAAAGATGCATCCATTATTAACAAAAAGATTTATATACCCTTAAACCCTCGGCTAGAAAAGATTTAAAAGCCCCTAAGACACAACTAACATACCTATGTATTAAGGTTAAAAATCTGATAATCCACACAACATGTTGGGATATTCACACGTCATGTGAATTAAATAAAAAGAAACATAACCTCCCCTTTTCCGTGGCTAAGTGACACGTCGTGTGGTTTTTGGTCCTTCTCATTTGCGACTGCCTTTCAAACCACACGATGTGTTGCTGTCCAACATGATGTGTGGGTTCTGTGTCATTGATTCCCCATTATCTTTAGTATTGCTCTCGTCATTCTCTCATTTCCGAAAAGAATTGGACCCTAAGTCTTGGGTAGTGTACTAGATAGACGCATCCGACTTAAAAGGACTTAAATTTCGCATGTTAATAATGGAGATGTCTTTTCCAACTAAATCGAGATTGCTATATAATAAGCATTTGCATTTACTTTCTTATTGATCTTGTAAGGACCATATCTCTTAAGGTCAAAGATTACTACTCGGGTCACTAGCTAGACGCTCTTTACCTAAATACACCATGCAATTGAAAGACCTGATAGACCTTATCACAGAGAATAAAAAATATAGATGGATAGAGGATCCCCTTGTCGTAAGCCCCGTTGAGGAATAAGATGATCCACCATGACACCATTCACCACAAAATTATAGATAACAAAGGTCACACAAAGCATTATCTAGTCCACAAACACAGAATGAAGGCCCAACTGAATCAAAATAACTTTTAGATATAGCCATTTGATTTGATCTAGGGATGACAATAACATCAAGGAGAACTGTTTTTAACCTATTAGCAAGAGCTTTGGTTCGTCTAGATGTATTGCCTCTTTGACCTGACTTTTTTCACTACTCGTCCCCTCTCGTCTAATCGACTAGATGCCCGCATTACAATGTGGTCAGAACCTCTCCTTTCTTCAAATGATTAAGGGATGAAAATGAAGCCATCAAAGATCCATGGCCCTCCATCAACTATCCTTTTTAGGTCGAGCATGAAACAATTGAAAGATGTACAACCTTCTGCCAAGCTTGCGAATAATGATGCCCTTCCCCAGTCGCCAGAGGCCATTCATACGGTGCTTCATCACTGAAAACTTAATAACTCTATCAGTAAAAAAAGCGCCCCACAACGTTTAGGGCTACCTCGTTCCCTTCACACCCTTATGCCACGTTAAGCTCCACATCCTCTTCTATGATTAACGAAACTTTTTCAAAGTTTTCTTCCATGATCGGAAAACAGCCGAACAACACAAAACTAGGGCTTTTCACAAAGGAGAAAGAACGAGGCCCTCAACATGAGTGAGATTTTTTTTTTATGTTTACAGTTATAAATGTCCTAATTTATTCTTAAAGAGAAGTTTAATATTAATGCAAATAAATTACAATTGAATCAAAGTAATTAATAGTTTATTAGCCTTGATAAAAACCATATATTAAAAAAACTGATGAAAATAATATTTTTTTGGATAGAAATTGGGACGAGACAGAACTTGAACGGGGAGAGCACCCATGGTTAATTTTGAAAACAAGATTGTATGATAATTGATGTGGAAGTGGCCACATTAATGCATCATGAGGAAAAATGTGGGCAGTTGGATAAGCATAAGTGGATGTTGAAAATTGGAAGAAAATTTATTGTGTCCAAACCAATCTCCATCCCCGTTCATGGGGATTCTAATCGGGGATTTTCCGTCTTCGTTTCATCCCGTTCATAACTCTAGTAGTTGAATTCCGAAAGTCCACTTATTAATCTATAATTACACAAAAATATGGTCAGATGGGGCGTTGTTCGGCTAACCTGTTCTGATGTCTAAGTCGTTTTTAATGAAAAGACTGGAGAGGATGATCACATTAAGTAACCAAAAGCTGTAATGAAAGTTTTAATAGAATCAATGAACTTATGTACCTCGAGTTGGGTTTACTCTATATATACTGAATTGTAGAAGATGATTATGTATTGATGAGCTGACAATGCTACGTGTCACATGTTGACATTAGAACATGTGCCCAAATATAAAGGCTTGATATTCCTCAAGTCCACTAGGCCAGTGATTCTCGGGATCGGATGTGATCATAGTAACGACTGGATCCTTGACTAGGTCTAGTGAGACTTTTCAAATTAAGGTTCCTAATACGGAGTCATATTGCTCTACTTTACTGAGAAGGTACCACACATTCTCTTTCTCCGAGAATTGGTTCGGATCTCTTAGACGTCACGTGTCAGAGTTATATTCGTCTAATATCACCTCGTTTCAATATATATATATATATATATATTGTCTTTATATAGTCCAATAACAAATATTAATCAGTCATTTGACTCATAATGTGCCAATTGTATCAATATCAATGAAAATTTATGGATCAAAAGCGTAATTTTACTTGATTCATAATCTTCTCCCATTTTGAATCGCACAACTCCTTTTCAACCCTCAAACTCTCAAATAACCTCTTTCACTACCCTAAAATTGTAAATATTGTAGATTATACCTTAAAATTGTAAAATATTTTTTCTTGTTACATTAAATTGTTACTTTTCTCTCAAAATTAACTATTTACAATTGTAATTTTTTAGGGCTTATTTCAAATAAAACCTTTGTGCTTTCACGTTTTTGCAAATCGGTATCTATGGTTTTTTTGTTACAAAACAAACCATGTAGTTGTAATCATAAGCCATTTTAGGTTGAGTTTGCCAAATTTGGCCAATAACAACCTCAAAATGAAAATTTTCAAAAATTAAATAATATTTTAAACAACTTTAATTCTTCAACTTTTTAGTTTTGAGGTCATTTAGGTATCTTTTTTAGGAGAGAGAAAGTTAATGTTTAGAGAGAGAAAACTCCAAAAATAATTATTTTGAAAAATAAAAAATAAATATGATACTAAATAACTTTAATTTTTGAAAAATTTCATTTTGAAGTCGTTATCAGCCAAATTTAACAAAGTCAATCCAAAATGGCTAACGATGCCAACCAAAAGGTTTGTTTTGTAACAAAAAAAAATCACATATACCGATCTGCAAAAACGTAAACCACAGTGATTATATTTAAAATCAACCCTTTTTTTTACTAAAATAGTTATTGAGCCAAAAAAAAATAATAACAGATAAATATAATATGTTTTTCATTCATATACTATTTGTCACATTTTCATTAAAAAAAATCCAACACACCGAGATCATAATAGAATTTCTCGTTAACTCGATTAACACCACTACCCATCCCAATCATATAACTTAACATACACATCACCAGCACCATCAAGCAAATACACACCATCATCTCTAGCAGACCAAATGCAGTCATGATCTCTACACATATCCAAAAACCGCGGCTCGATCCAAAAAACCCGAAACCTTCCCCCCAACCGATTATCATTCGAATTAAAATCGCACCATAAACGCGTAGTTCCCAAAATGCTCGTACATATATGAAACTGATATTCCACCGTCGGCAATAGTCCGTGGTACCCGAGATCGTCGTCCCCGGACCAACAATGGATGTTCATGTTGTTGGTTAAGTAATTGAAGATATGAATGTTGTATTCTGGAGTTATACAGAAACTGAAACAAGAATGATTTATTGATAATATTGTAGCAAGTAAGAAGATAAAATAATTAGAAAGAATTTTCATTTTTTTGTTTAATTTTTTTTTTTTTTTTGTAATTCATGTAAATATATATATAGTTTTATTTTTTTATTTTTTTTTTTTGTTACAATTTGCTAAATTTTGGGAACATGCAATTTTTACAATCCTAAGAAATAGAAAATCTTTATGTTTCTCCTAATCTCCTGCTGTCATCTAGCTAATATGATTTATATAATTCAATTATATATTATATATTTGAAAGAAATTCCAAGAATCATGCATATAGTGTGAGCTTAATATTGATATGGGGTTGTAAATGAGCCGAGCTGCTCATGAGCGGCTCGGTGTCTGGCTTGATAAAAGTGTGACCGTTCGGCTCGATTTATGAACGAGCTGAGCTTGAGCACTGCGAAAATCGGCTCGAATGCTCATGAGCAGGTTCCGTTATAGGTTAATTAATATATATGGCTGTAAATGAGTCGAGCCTAAAATTATAGGCTCGACAAGCTTTGAGCTCGAGCCGAACTTGCCTAGATTCAGTGGTGAATACAATATTACTCGGTTTGGGGGGAGGGGGGGCATTTTACACGTGTGTTCGCAAAAAAAAAAAAAAAAAAACTAAATCGAACTTGTTCAACTTTTTTGTATATATGCGTGTTATAATTTGAATGGTTAAGAACCAATTTTTAAGTAATGTACAATTTCTCAAAATTAAGTTAGATTTCGTTTACTAGTCCTAACATGTAAAAAAAATAGATTTAGGAAGGGCTGGACAGCTAAAAAAATTAAAAATTTTGATTTCAGATGGCCTACCAGGTCAAAAAAAATTAATAATTTGAATTTAAGGAGGCCTAACGTGCCAAAAAAAATAGAAATTTAGATTTATGGAAACCTAACAGGCCAAACAAAATTAGAAATCTGGATTTAGAGAGATCTAACAGGCCAAAAAAAATTTAGAAATTTGAATTTATAGATGCCTAACAGACAAAAAAAATTTTGAAATTTGGATTTAGAGAGGCCTAACAGACCCAAAAAAATTAGAAATTTGGATTTAGAGTGGCCTAACGGGCCCAAAAAAATTAGAAATTTGGATTTCAGAAGTACCTAATAAGCTCAAAATATTGAAATTTTGAATTTTGGACAAGCCTAACACGTAATGAACCATTTTTGGAGGGTTAATTCAACACCCCGATAAATTATTTTTTTGAGACATGAGAGGCCGAAACTACCCGGGGTTAGGGTGGTTCCGGTGGCCGGAGGGGCCCGAACCCCCCCGAGACCCCTCTATCTAAATATCGGTTCGGTTTGTTGACAACCCTATGCACCTGAGCCTCCTTTGTCTCCTTTGTTAGTGCATCAGATAGAATACTATTTCAGGTAAAACTATATTATTGAACCTTTTCTAGTGATGATTTGTAACTTAATTAGCAATGTTGCTTATTTTTGCTAGATTCTTTTATTAAAAGAATCCATTAGTTAAAAAAAAGGTTTCATTAAACAAAGATGCATTTTTATTCTTTATAATTTGATTTTGTATTTGTCTATCAAAATCGGTCCACTTTGAGGATGACAAGATCTTTCAATCGGGACAATGATTGTAACACTCCGGTCCAATACCATGTAGATATTTCCGCTTTGGCCCACATCTAACACCTTGGGCCTCACGGCTTTAAAACGCGTCTGTATGTATTGGATTCACGCCTTATTAATAAGCCTCGGTCACTCACTCTCCCTTTCCCTTTCCGGTGTGGGATTCAGTTTATTCCTACCCCCATCGTCATCCTTTAGGGTCGCTTCTTACTCAGGCCTTCTACCCTGACGCCACCATCTCCGGACCGGGTCGTTACAATGATGGTCCTTGCCTTTCTTGTTTCGGTTTTAAGACTATTTTCTTTTCCTACCCTGAATTGCAAAAATTGATCTGATAGCATCGTTGGCTTTAGCTAAATTAGATCTCCAATGCTTTTACTTGTGGTCATCAACAGGAAGAATACCTAAAAAAAAAAGGCCATTTGAGCTTTACTCTCCATGAGCCATTGGTCTAGCACAATAGCAAAATGATAGAAAGAAAGGGGACGAAACCATGTATGTTCTAATGCACGATTTTAACTAGCTCTAGTTTGGTTGGTATAATAAGATTAGATATAGGTGATACCTTTAGTGATTTTCACCTTGTTAGTCACCATTAGATCTAAGTTTATTAAAATCCTATAGTGGAGATTAAAATCATCGTAGGGTTTAGATTCACACTCCTAGATCTAATGATGACTGATCAATTTCCCTTGATCAGTTACTAATTAGGTGAAAATTACTGGTCATACCCAGGACCGATCCTGAGATTTTAGAGGCCCATGGACGAGTTACCAAGTGAGACCCTAATAAACGATCTAATAAAAACACTGCATATGAAAAAACATTTTATATTGCTTTAAGTACCCAATTTCTTATACAAAATGATGTCTGATCATTTCTAGATGCAAAATTCTCAAATTTAATAAATTATAAAATAGCTCTAATAGGTTTTATGCTCTTCAGGACACAAAGTATGATAACATAAAAATGAAAACCCAAATCTGAAAATCATCTCACTTAACGGGCTTTAGGGGTTAAGTTCTTGAAATTTGAAGATTTTGATGCGTTTCTCCCAAATTGCCTCTGAAGACCAAGTAAATCAGAATTTTGATAGAGTTTTTCAACGATAAAAAATACTAATAGCAATTGGAAGTTTCACAATGGGGTGATTAGAGAACAAAATTGATTATATAGCTAATGAATTGAATATGAACTGAAGATGAAAGATAATACCATTCAATATTCTTTGGGATTTGAGTGTGAAAGGGAAGATAAATTAGAAATTTTGTTATGATTGATGAGTGAGAGATAATTATGGAAAGACTTTGAGATAAATTAGTGAATTGATGTTCAATATTATTATTAGGAAATTTGGAAAGAATTTGAGGTAAATTAGAAAATTTGGTAATTGATACCCATGTTTTTAATCAAGTATAATTTTTTTTTTTTGAATTTAATCTAATGCCAATGTTTTTAATTTGGAAAGAATCTGATGACAATGTTTTTAATCAAAATATATATTTTTAATTTAATCAAGTATAGTTTAAAACTCTTAGTACTATACATTACTATAATTGGGTCCTCTCTCGTCTCTGGGCCCTGGGCAGACGCCCCTCCTGCACATGCTCAGGGACGGGCCTGGTGATACCTGGGGGAAATGGACTACTTCGGCGAAAAAATATGGTGCCACATTTTGCAATGTAAAATTGGGTATTGCCAACATTGTCATGAGAGAGTGATGTGGCATGTTGAGTTAGGTCAACATCCTTCTCTGTATTTCAATGTTAACATATTTCAATGTTAACATGTTTGTATTTGAGCCCAACATTTCGACTTATTGTGATCTCTTGAAGACTCTCAAAGTTGCACCTCCTACCTCTTTTTGCAGAACATCTAAATAATTATATATTAAACAGAAATTTTATTTTTTTGATTAATTGAATTTTTATAATTGGACATGGATCTTGAAGATACTTGTCACGACCCATCACATGAACCGTGACCGGCACTAGGGAACGGGTAAACTCAAGCTACCGGAACCCGTAGCAAGCTTTAATATAATATATGATCAACCTTACTAATAGTCTTAACTTCATTTAATATTAAATCCTTCAAGAAAGACACAATATGTTCCTCATACTGGTACTGCGGTCTAGAACATAAACTTTAACATAATTCTTAAATATTTGTACATAACAAGATAGATGTGCTGCCTGGAGAAAGGTTGTGGGCTGCAACAGACTTCTAGTCACCTGAAAAATTAAAGGAGACAAACCTCCTATAGTGAATTAATTATATACAATGCATGAGTAATTTAACATTTATGTCACACAATAATAATAATATATAATATAAGTGACCACACAATATGCTTTTCATAAAATTGGCTTGTAAATAAATAGATAGGTGGTTTAATATGTGTATTGGACTCTAAACCTCAATACCCAATCTAATAATCCACCAATAATCACCATTTCACTCATATCCAATAACTGGGGGACCGAGAATAACTCAACCGACCACACGCCCAGTTAGCTGGAGGACCGAGAATAACTCAACCAATTCCGTACCCAGCCTCACTTAAATCCAAAATCCACATATCAAATAGCCCGAGAATATCTCAACCGAGCTTATCCATATATCACAACATTCACAACATTACTATCATCACTATCCAATAACCCGATAGTACCTGTGCGCACAAGGTCCTGATGTCGCTCACTAGGAAGCATGTCCATAACACGTATTTATCCACAAATAATTACGTATAAATTATTATAAACAATAAGACACTTTTATAAGTAAAAATAATATTTTACTTGAAATATCATGAAATCATTTATTATGAATGCAAATGCTAAATTAAAAATGCATAACATATAATTAACTCACTGGTGACTCCTAGCTGGCAATTCTAGCTCTCTGGTGGAGCTCCTCCTCCTATCGGATGTGTATCTAAAAGGTACAAAATATATTTAGAATCTATCTATGCTTAGAAAATATAATATTTGAATTAATTAATTGTGTTTTACGGAGATTCTACCAAAAATTCGGCAGAATCTCCTCTGTAATACGGAAATTCCCCCTAGTATTAACTAGGTCAACCCTGCAATAAAATACACTTCTATATTCGAAAATATCCAAAGTCCAAACCAGGACTCCATAGACTGTAATTTATCAATCCGGTTGGACATCAATCATCCGATAATTTTATAATTAATTATATATTATCAAACTAATTCATCATTAATAAAATCTCAACTTATAATTCGGAAATTTATGTAATCCATACAATATAATAAATCTGTAGTGGGATTTGACACGTGGCAAATTCTGAGTATGTATGTGCTGATGTGTTATCACTTCTGATTTCTTAAGCAATTTAAATTATCGAGCCATTTCCTTTTCTAAAACCGCGTGCATACTCTCTGAACGGTTTCTAACTTTCGTTCCTTCCTCTTTTATCAACTGCATTTTTTGCACACTCTCTGAACGGTTTTAACTCCTGTTCCTTCCTTTTTATCAACTACATTCTTCTCCCTACCTCTACAGCAATTAAAGAATTATTCCCTTCTGGCTTTTCTTCACGTCGCAGCTACTCTCTCGAAGATCACAGAGTGAAGTGAAGCATCATCTATGTGTTCGGAAACCCTGATTTGAAGATGTTGAGCCGCAAGTATAGGGTTTTTATAAACAAATTGGAAACACTAATGGAGACTTCCTTGAGATTTAGAAGCGACTCCAAATCCCTAAGAATCCACGCCAAGACAAAATTCCCTCTCGATTATATAACTCAGGTTTTTGAATCTGTGCAAAATCGCTGAATTTGATTGGAATTCCTCAGGTCCATCGAGAACTGGATACAAGGTATGGAAGTATAGAATTGGGCTTCTGAAGCATTTCCTGTAATTTTATGATATGAACTCTAATTCCCTCTCCATTATAAAACTCAATTGTAGGTAATTGATTTTAAATGTTCAATTGTGAAATTCAAATCTCTTATTAAACTTACTTGAATTTATGCAAAATCTGAATTTGATTGGAATTCTTCAGGTCCATGCAGAACTAGATACGAGGGATGGAAGAATAGAATTGGGCTTCAGAAGCGGTTTCTATAATTTTATAACATGAACTCTAACATGAACATGCACTGCAGGTAACTAAATGGTCATTGAGTACACACCTGATTGGCTTTGCTCCCTAATCTGGTTAGAAAATTATTATGTCACGATGAAGAAAACCTTTTTGTGCATATAATCAAGGGTTAATACACATATTTGCCCCTGTATTATTAAGGAAAAACAGATATACACTTATATCAAATAAATCTACAAAAATATCCCTAAATTTTTCATAAACCTACAATTATACCCTAATCTAACAGAAATGTAATGTGACATTAACGGTAGAATTCAAATGAGTAATGTAATTTTTATTTATTTTTCTACCCAATCAATTTATTACACCTCACTTCCTCGACCATCCTCTCTCTACCCCCTCTCTCTCATACCCATCCAGTTACCAACAGCAGAAACGACGGTAAATTGAACATCATTTACAAATTTCACCAGAGAATCAAAATCGAGAATATGAAGACCTAGTGAGAGAGAGAGAAGAAGGGAGAGTGAGGGATTTATAGAAATAGAGAGTGTGGGGTTTGGGGGAAGAAGGAGATAGAAAGTGGCATGTAGGTGAGGCAACCAAAAATCATGATTGAAGGCATAATGAAGTGAATAAGATGATGATATGGTTTACAAATTAGTTTTTATTTTTTGGGGGGTTTGAAATCTACGAATGAAGAATTGAATTGTAGGGAAGTGATGGATTTTATGGCCTCACCTATGGATTTGGATGATAAAGAAGAGAGAAGAGACAGCAACATTAAAGAAGGTATGAGAGAGAGAGAGGTAGAGAGGGAGGATGGTGAGGTGTAATAAATTGATTGGATAGAAAAATAAATAAAAATTAAATTATTTATTTAGAATTCTATCATATTGATGTTAGATTAGGGTATAATTGTAGGTTTGTGAAAAATTTAGGAATATTTTTGTGGATTTATTTGATATAAGGGTATATCTGTTTTTCCTTAATAATACAAGGGTAAATATGTGTATTAATCCTATAATCAATTATATTAATTCTATTAATATGAAAGAAATTAAACTATATCAGTATAGAAATTCTTTTACTATCAGTGTAAAACTCAAATAGAAATTAAACTATCAGTAAAAGAATTTCTATTTGCAGTTGCAACTTCCATCTCTTACTGCTTATGCCTCCTGTTTTATCTCACTGTTTGTTTTCCTTGAATTATACAAGTTGTGACATGAATTGGTATCAGGTTCTGGAATTCTCGACTGAGTCTCATTATTCCCCTTGGATGCTTATTACCATAGCCGAAAGCACAGAGAAGTTGAGTATTACCATGAACATCAAATAATAGAATTAAATCGAAATTGTTCTCTAATCTTCTTTCTGGGAAAGAACAGTAAATCCCAATCGTGTTGCTCATGTTCGGTGGTATTCAGTCAATTTCTGTCTCTACTTTAAATTACCAATATTTGAGATGAGGTTAAAACTCCTGAGTTTAATTGGTGTCTTTGTGTGTATCTACAATTTTTTGGGGGGATAATACTGATATGTTTTTGTTGTTAATTCTATGGAATTTGTTTTTGTTTTTAATTGATTGAGCTCTTAAATGGTTGATTGAGTTCTTAAATTCTCCAGATCATGCCTGCAATCTTGCCAAACAGGTGAGGGAATCATCAATTTTTAGAACAATTATTTTTTTACATCACATGCCTTTGGTTCTTCTCCTCTTTAAATGTATCTGTACTATGCTAATTATTTTTTTTGGTTGATGATTCAAGAAGTTTTTGAATGATGTCAAATGGCTAATCATCAACCAAAAGTAGTTCCAATTTTTAAACATTATACTTTAGGTCGAGGTAAAGAAAGAAATCTATTATTGTGAGTTTGCTTTTACTTTTTTAGATTCTTATTGTAATGGCCCTCTCGAAATTCAAAATGAGTTATTAGACATCTATATCTATTATAAAATTGAACTTTAGTTATATTGTTAATTGTTGATCTATTACTACTACCTATAAAAGAAGAATATTAAATGTATATGTTGCGGTAAAACAGAGAACATGCTTTAGTAATACACAATAACTCTCAAGACATTTCCTAATTTCATGTTTAATCTTCATCAATGTCTTTTCTTATTTTAATTTCATGTTTAATTAGTTTATATAATCTTTTGTTTTTCTAATTTCATGATTAATCTTTGATCAATGTCTTCCCGTTTTCTACATTAGCTACATTTTTTTAATTTGAACGGTTTATCATATAATATGTTAACGAACTCTAAAAATTTAAGGCTCATACACTCTCAAACTGTGGAAGTTGGAAAATACATCATGGTTTTCAATTTGATTTGGTGCATCTTGATGTCTGAGAGAACATGTCCTGTTTGGTTGATCTGAAGATTTGAAAGGGGCTGTAATAACTCATACATTTTTGCAGGAGTTACTACCTGTTATGGAAGTTGGAAAATGGCTTTTGCCACACGTGTTGCAAACCTCATTTTTAGACTAATTTAATTATATATATATATATATATATATATATATATATATATATATAATTGTGGACTTGCAGATCAATTAACTTGCTGTTTTATTGGACTCTGTTCGAGAATCTGATGTCCTTGCACTGGCCAAAGGCAAGCTTTAATAGGATTATTTGAAGCACGAAGAGCTAACAAATAGGTTATGACTAAGAAATTGGGAAGTACATTGCAGAGAAATGGAGATGTTGCTAAGAACAAAACCGGCTTCAAAATACTTAAAGGACCTCGATTCAAATTTTGAGAGTTATAGCTCATTCAACAATTTTGGGTTTGGAAAATTATAATTTTTGAACCTTAAATTATGTTAGACACTAAATTATTTAATCTTCATTGTTTTATAGATTTTAATTTTCAACAAATATATAATAATTTCAAGAGTTATGAGAAAAAAAATTCTTTCACAAAAATGAAAAAAACAAAATACAATTTTTATTATAATTTTTTAAGACAAAAATAATAATTATATTTACAATGTAGTTAAAAAAATAAAACTAAATAATAAAAGAGTGAATCATCCACTACATTTTATTATATTATTTTAATATAAACTAGAAATAATATTTTAATACTATTTCAAACTAATATATAAATGCAGTGCAATGCACATGTCTGTAACTAGCCGTTTCAAGAATTATCATAAAAATTGATTGAAATTTCATTGTGATAATAGTGGAAAAGTATGTAATTGTATTCAAAATGTAAATTATAAAGCATTTTATGATACTGAATTTATTCTTCAATATTTTAAAACCTCGTAAATTAACAAATTATTACAATAAATTTCATATTTAAACATTCATTAGAGTTTTAATATGTAATTTTTTTATAAATATAATCCGTAAATTTCCACACATTACACGTAATGATAATAAAACCAAATCAAAAACCGTGCAAAGCACGGGTCTAAAACTAGTTTAGACTCTAAATATAAATCGCGAAAAGAAAAGCAGAAAATGAAGAAATAGGAGGGGCAGTCAAAGTGACGAATCTTCTTCCCTTGGCTGCTCTTGAAACACATAACATCACTTCCTAAAACTTACCTAAACTTGAACTACATGATGAGAGCTTCGTTTTGGTATATGGAACAGAAAACGGTTAAGAATTGAAGGAGTTATGGTGATTTGAAGATGGAGGAGCAATGGAGTTTAGCAAGAAAGAAGGAAGAGAAGAAGTCTACGGATTCAGGTGAGTGTCTCTTCCTTAATATAGGGTAAAGTGTTGTTTAGTCTCTCATTGATTAAAAATATAAAATTTGTTACCCAAAACTATTTATAACTTGCAATTTAGCCCCTAATTAAATCTTAATTTAGTTAAATCACACTCAAACTTAGATTCAACAATATTGGGTATTACAATACTAGATTGGACTAAATATTTAAGGAAAAAATCAGAATTTGGATTAACATTTGGCTCTTTTTGACCAAATTCGACCAATTTGGTACAAAAAAATATAGTTTGGTCTACTTGCATCAATTGGATATTAAAATATGATGTCTTACACAGAGACCTTCAAGAAGAAGCTTACATGAAGCAACCACACGAGTTTATTGTTGGTCCCTTATAACGTAACAAGTTAGTTCCAAGGGGGGGTTATGAACTATTTAAAATTTTGTACGTTGAGGCTGACTTCTTTTTCTTTGAAAAGGATTTACACAGCGAGCTGAGTGAACTTAAGACACTAGCTTAGTCAACTGGTGACTAAGTTAGCTTCTTTCCTTGAATCAGGAGATAGCACTTGAGTCTATTCCTGAACTCAGATACTCAATGCACACAACTCAGCGTGACCTCTTTACTTAGTCAATTTTTAAGCAAGCAATATATATGTATAAGGAGTTTAAGGTTAGAGAGATGTTACTCAGCAGATTTATCCAGGTTCGGCCTCTATGCCTACGTCATGTCCCCGGAACACGTTCGAGCTTTCGAATTCTCTACTGAGCTCTTTAAAGGTACAGAACCAAACCTTTTACAACTAGAAGCTAAGGATAACAAGAGTACCTTCCTCTATACCTCTACTCACTCCTATTCTACCGCTGAGTACTATAACCGAGTACTCAGCCTCTCCTTTCTATTTCTAGAATTGATAATAAGATTGTCCTAAATAACAATTGCTAAGACACTTTAGATGATTGGAAATCACTCTAGACTTTTACACAATAATCTGGAAATTGGTGTAAGTATTTGCTTTGCTTTTTCTCACAGAACTTCAAGTGTGAATTTGGTCAGCGTAATGGCTAGTTGAAGATCTGCATCGAATGAAGCAACTGAAAGGCCTATTTATAGTGACACTTGAGGCATCGGTTATTTTGAAATTCGAAATAACCGTTGGAGGGAAACGGCTTGATGTCGTTGTCACTCAGTACATGCTCAGTACCGTTGGCCAATCAGATTCTTGCATCTTCTGCCTTTGGTCAGTCCAGCAGAATGTCTCTCCTTTTATGGCAAAGTCAACCAGACAGCTTTCTGTGTCTTCTGAACTTTACCCGAAGTGGAAATACTTTGTCTGGAAGTTGCTCTTGCTCAGCTGCTGTCTTGTACTCTTTGTCGTTCAACTCAGCAGTTTCGTTCCGAAGTAGTCAAGGAAGGTCTTCTCGATCCTTCTTATGCTGAGCTGCGTTTTATCATAACGACAGCGTTTTGCTTACGCGGGCCGAGTGGTCTTGATCTGTTTTGACTTGGGCCTTTGACTTTCTTTTGGGCTTTTGGTCTTTTAATATTTGTGTCTTATAAACAAGTAACTTAACATTGAACAAACACATTAGTATAATAAATCAAAGCATTTAAACTTAATGTGTTTAGAATATTTTTAATCATATACTTAAATAATTTTGTCAAATCAAAATCATGTGGAAATGTGTTTCAGCATTTATTTCTCAAGGGGAATATGGAAAAGATGGTCATCTCCATCTCCATCTCTATAAGGCTCATTTAGATCAATTATAAGCTTTCTACTAGCAAGAGCAAGAGCAGAAGAAAAAACAATTATTGTTTTAGCCAAAGCTCCAGCGGGTATACGAGGTTTTGGTGATGGTTCCTAACGACATCCCTTGTTCCCTCCTAATGACTGACATGTAACAAATGTTTTCTTACATATCATACAGTTGTATTTGGTTTCTGTATCTTCATCATCGTAACTTTGAGTAATGGCATTGCTTATTTGATTTTCAAACATTTTGCTGCTTTTGGGGTTATCTTTCACTTCAGATTGAGGTTTATGGCGAGATAAAGTAATTAAATTATGTGTTGCTTTTGGAATCAAATTGGTAATACATACTATCTTTCTTCAACCACCCAACCAAATCACTCAACACGTCAATTCGGTTTTCCTAAATTTTGAAGTAAAATTTTTTTTATTAAAGGTCCATAAAATATCATGATCGGCCCCGTCAGTCAAAGATGTGAATCATCATCAAAATATTTACAAATTAATCTTTTTCCTACTGCATATAAATATGAAAAAACCCAAAGAAAACCCAAAATATAATCAATTTAGGAAACTTAAAATTAAACCAATCGGACAAGGAATTAAGTAATTAAGATCGATTTACTAATACCTTATCCATTAAAAAACAGAAAACATCTTTTAATTCAATTTATGTATATAAATACCATCATTAACTCGCTAGTTTAATCTATAATATCAATCTGAATTTTAGGTTCGAAGTTCTATATTCGATCATCTCGGTTATTAAGATATGGAGTTCGATTCTTGTTTTACCAAAATCGAGGCATATAATTTGCCATCCGACGAAGAGTTCATTGAAGCACTTTTGGATTATGATACCTAGTTCTGTTAAAATATTTCTTTGCAAATATCATTGTCGGATTTGCTTGAAGAACTCTGAAACTGTTATAATCAAAACCTCTCGTCTTCTAAGTATAAAAACTTCTTTGAGTTCATAGATTATAAAATAGATATATGCTCATTTGACGACAAATTGGACGATGAATTTTATCGAACAGATGAAGAGAATAGACATTTCCATCTTTGGAGAGCTACTTGATGAAGTAGAGAAATTAGCTTCTAGGTTTTTAGATAAATATGAGGCACAAAAGTTTTATGATAATTTTGTGACTTTTGAATTTTTGTGTTTTCGAACCCTATTTTGATTGAAAACGGGCCAGCAATAGAAATTCACGGTTTTGTTGTGACTTCTGTTACTTTTCGGCAAAATTCCATCATTTAAGACCTAAAAACACAAATTGCTATTTGTTTTGAGTGTTTTATGTAATTTTCCTATTTGTTTTGTGTATAAGGATTGACATGGATCTTAAAGATACTAGATTAGATCGAATATTTAAGAAAAAAAATTCAGAATTTGAATTAACTTTTGACTCATTTTTTACTAAATTCGACCAATTAAGGTAAAAAGAAAAGAGTCAATAGATTAGTCCACTTGCATCAGTTGGATATTAAAAAACATTTTCTTACATGGGGGCCTTTAAAAAGAAGTTTACATGGAGCAACCACATGAGTTTATTTCTCAAGGGGAGTATGGAAAAGACTGTCATCTCCATCTCACTATAAGAAAAAACGCTATCACCGATGGAATGGATTGATGGAAAATGTTGTGTCGGTATTACTGACGGAACACCGTCAAAAGAATTGTGTTGGAAATCACCTACGCTCTCAGCTACACATTCCTAGAATGTGTAGGTGATTACTAGATTTACACCTGTGCAATGCACAGAATTATTTTTTTTAATTTCCTTACTAATATATGTATTTGTTAAAAATATAAATATTATTTGATATTTATATTAAAGTAATATAATTAAATATAATAAGCACTTTAAACCGTTTCATAATTTCAAAAAGGTAACCTGTGTATTTTAAGAAATTCATATATAACTAAAAGTTATATGTTTTATTAGTGTCTATAAAGAAAAAATAAAATACAAAAACCCATATCAACCTTGCTGCCTCTAAACATTAATTTTTTCTTAAATGTATGTTTCTTTTCTTAAATACGTGAAAACAATAATAATATTAATATTGTACTTTAATTTTTTTTTAGCCTTATCTATCTCTTTTTTCGGGAAAAAAACTAAAAAGTATTTTTAAGTTCAAATTTACATTCATTGTTTTACTTTTATCGTTTCAAAAGTGCAGACACAAAAAGAAATGCAAATATATACCTTTAACATAAAAATGGTAAAATTTTAGGCTCAACTCATTAGCAATGTTAGGCCTAAATAAAGTAATCCATAAATGAAACCTTTACCTAAGCTCTAAGTTAAAGCAGATTACAAACATTAAGGGCGAGACAAAATTTACCATTATCTAGAATATGATTGTATATTTGCAGTTAAACCCAAAAAAAACGTGAGAGTCAAAATATTAAATATTTACATCAACAGACTTAAACAAAAATGACTCCTAAAAACAACTCATATTTGATGTCATTTTTTGGTCAAAAATTAATTGGAATTTATACATATCCAGACAAATTGGAATATAATTTCAGTAAATTAAAAAAAAAAAAAAATAGAAAGATAGAATTGTAGAATTAGTTATGCAACATCCTCAATAGCTTGTATAGCAAGTGATCAGTTCGATACATCAAAAAGAAAGATCAAAATATAAAACGGAGTAAGAGAAACATGCTTAAATTATGTTTCTAAAGAAAATTATGGCTTATATAAATTCTCGAACAAAAAAGTCAATAGTTTAGTCCATTTGCATCAGTTGGATATTAAAAAATGCTTTCTTACATAGGAACCCTTAAGAAGAAATTTACATGGAGCAATCACATGAGTTTGTTTCTCAAGGGGAGTATGGAAAAGACTGTCATCTCCATCTCACTATAAGAAAAAACGCTATCACCGACGGAATGGACCGATGGAAATTTTATGTCGGTATTACCTACAGATAAGCATTCACACACTAAATAGAGTTGTACTTGTTCTACAAGTCTAATTAGTGTTAGAGATAATATTCCTATTATCTCTAGGATTACAATCAACACTTAAATAGAGTTGTATTTAGTCTATACGTCTAATTAGGTCTTAGAAACCTAGTTAGTATACATATTTGTATCTGTCATATATATACCTTTGATTAATGAAAACTCTAATTAAGGGAATTAATTCAATCATCTCTCTCTGTCTACAATTCAGTTTCTCTCTCTCTCTCTCTCTCTCTAAGGTTTCGACCGTCTCTCTCTGTCTTCAATCACTATATCGAACAAGTTCAATAGAAATAAAGTCTTAAGCATGGTTTGGGAAGTTTAGTTGAACAATTTTTTGGTTTCTAGGTTGAGTTTCCTAGGATTTATTATCTGCCTTGTGAGCAGTTTTTTGATTTATGGCTCAAGTTTTCCTTGATTTATTATCTGGATTTACCTTCTAAGTAGTCTTTTTTATTTCTAGGTCGAGTTTCTCATGATTTATTATCTGCCTTGTGAGCAGTGTGTTTTGGTTTATGGATCGAGTTTCGCAAGGTTCTACTGGGTTATTAGATGAAATGCAGAGCATTGAAAAATTGGGGCAGAGTTTGATTGAATTCGTAGAGGGATTTCAATTTCCGGTGGAGATGGAAAAGATGGACGAAGTAACAGCACAAGTGGCGGAACTAGCGGAGATTACCTAAAGAATGGAAGAAGGATTGATGCCCTTACAGATGCATGTAAGAGAGGTTTTTCATAAGATTGCAAAGAGCATAACAGATGTGCTTGAAGTGGTAGATCATGCTGCCAAAGTTTCTCAACCTATAATATAATTAACTTGCATTTTGATGATTCAATTTGTTCATTGGGTATATAAACTTGAACTTAATGTGGATTTTTATATATACTAAGGATATTTAGGGAAAATCTAATTTGAAAGTGTTTAGTTTAACAAGAGGTAGTGTAATGAATCTAAATAATGTTTTCTCTAGTTTACCCCTATTTATGATAAGAGAGATATAGCTATTAATGCAAATAATTTTAATTAAATCATGTTTACTTTTTTTTGGGAGCAAAAAGTTTAGGTAAGAAATCATATTTACTTTGATATCAACCGAAAGGGATTGAGATAAAAAAAAGATGCTGATTTTACCCTAAATCAACAAAAGCAAATTCACAAGTTTAACTTGCAAGTATGAGTAAAAATTCTCTAATTCAAGGATGACTCCTATCCACTAAGAGAGTTTCAAATTTTTTGATTGAATAAAAGTTATCCTTGTAAACCATAAAGGGAGTATTTATATACCCTTAAAATCTTAGGATATAAATTACATAAAAATTTAAAACTTCAATTTAACTAATACATAAATATAGGGGATAAATAAGTAATGGAAAATTCAAATAAATAGAAAAGTATCAAAGGGATGAGTGAGGCCCATAAGAATAAAGCTTAATCTCTCAATTCAAATGGTCCAAGTGCTAAGAAGTTGAATCTCAGGTTTGAGATTCGATTCCCCTATTTTTATTTTATTTTTTGATAAAAATGCTATATTATATAGCACGATAAAACTTTCCACTCATACAGGCTATAACTAGTATAAGATCCACAAAGGGAATAAAATAGACTACAAAGAGCAAGAAAAAGACTACAAAGAGAAATAAAAACCATAAAAGGACAGATACAACAAAATAGAAAGCATATACTCCTCGTAAGTCGAATCCCATTAAAAAACAGTTGTAATCAATTCTTCATCATTTAGCCTCTTCCGGACATTTGAATCTGAGTCCTTTCTTTTTTTGCAACCACGCAGATCTATAGATATGCGGACAAGATGAACCTTTTCCGCTCTTGCTAAGACCGAAAAAAGAATAAATGATAAAAGTATAGCTAACAGGTGTAGATCTAACGGAGAAGAGATTCGAGAAAGTATATAGACTTCAAACTAAGAAGAAAAGATAAATCTGAAGCTAAAAAACAAAGACTAAAACATAAATGGAAGGAGGAAGAATGAAGCTCTAAGACCAACTCTAGTGGGAGGTTTTTTGTTATTACAATCCTACATATAGTTGTTAGAAACCATTATTGTGGTTATTACCAAAAGATGTATGTTACAGATTTTAGTAACATAGAATATGAATCTCCCTAAAATCCAAAACAAAAAGGTGTGAATGCCACGCCGGGCCCAAGGATGCCAATTATGGCGCATGACCTACACGCGCCAGATCTGGTAAGTGGTGTGCCAGGCGTGGTCTTCCACTTTTGTGCTGCTTTATATTAAAGATGTTGTATAATTACAGTTTAAATCCTTTTATTAATTAATATTTTCTTTTTTGACCTCATAAAATTTTAAAAATTTAATCCTCCCTAGTGATATGTTACTACATTTTGTTACTAACTCCCCACAAGTCATAATGGTTATTACTAACCATTGTGGATGCTCTAAGAGACCTAAACAAAAAGGAAGAACCGAGACAGTAACGATGGTGGTGGAAAGTTTGAGAAGAAAAGCAAATGAGAAGAAGAAAGTGTAGAGAGAATGAGGAGCCCCTCTCTCTCTACTTAATTATTTTAGTGTTGAAAAATTTCCATTCCCCTACTCTTATCTAAACTTTTAGTAACAAAAAGCAGACATAAAAAGTTAACGGGGTCACCAACCATTGAGAAAGTCGGTGACCTCAAATGTCTCTGCCCATAAATTGGGGTCTCGAGTCATCCTTTCGTGTGATTTTATGTTCCTGTTGCTTCTCTGTTGCGTTCTAATCTCTCCGGCATCCTTCGACGCGTCCCAATCACTCGTATTTATGCCCGTATCACAATCCATTAATTATCAAAAGAAATAAAAAAACATCCAATAGCAATCAAGTATATAAATTAGTGAGAAAGTAAAATTGGAATCATTCATGAAAGTGATTTATATAATAAACAATTAGTTTTTATTTATATTAAATCTGAACCACATATTAATGTATCCAAAATGAAATCCTTAATAATTGCATGTTGATCAATAATTGCACAACAATAGTTCCCACTAAATTCTGTTTTCTAATATCATATCCATATATATATATATATATATATATAATGTTAAGGAAAACTTGAGAAGCTATATTTGGAGGTTCTTCAGTTTTTCACGATTATAGACAACATGAGCAGAAGGTATGTAAATTCTTCTATTTTTCTTTTTCTGTTATTCCGATCAAGAAAAGAAATTTTATAGTACGTAGAAAGTAATATATTTGACCAATTAAAATCATTTTGTACATTATTATATAAAGAATTTTTTTTTTATATAAACGTAACATTAATTGATTCATCAGATATATTGAAATACCTTACAAAATTCAATTCCTATTCTATAAATACAGTATTTAAATTGATAGAAAATATTTGTTTTTCTTTCGCATATTATTACATTCAATTCCAAATTAGATTAGATTCCAAATTGACCGGATAGTATGAAATTATTCATGACTCCACTTATGTTTTGTGAGATAAAAGTGTATTTTTTGGTTCACATAAACATAATTAATATTTGAAAGATCAAATATAATACTTAAATAACGATGAAACAATTCGTTCAAATTTTTTGTTACATATAGTGTTAAATTTGATTTTGTTTGAAAACATTAGAGGGTAAATTTATATTATTTCGTAGTTTAGCTCTTGTTTGGGAGGAGATCGACAATAAAAGCGGGCACTAGGTTAGTAAAACATAAAGTTTAGGGGCTATGATGTTAAGTTTTAAAGTTAAAGAGTCATAATGAAAATAATTATAAAATTCATGGGCTATGGGTGTAATTTACCCGAAATTGATCGTCTGTAAATCTTGCAGGCTAGAAGGTAAAGTAGCTCTGATCACCGGCGGCGCAAGCGGAATCGGCAAATCCACCGTAAAGCTTTTCATCAAACACGGAGCCAAAGTAGTTATCGCTGATATTCAAGATGAACTCGGCTCCTCTCTTTCCAAACAACTCGGATCAGACGAAACCATCTCCTACATCCACTGCGACGTAACCTCCGATTCCGATCTCCAAAACGCCGTCGCTTTCACCGTCTCCAAATACAACAAACTCGACATCATGTTCAGCAACGCCGGCATCTCCGGAAAAACCACATCCACAATAATCTCCACAGAAAACGAAGATTTCAAGAGAGTATTCGACGTCAACGTGTACGGCAGTTTCCTCGCAGCCAAACACGCCGCAAGAGTCATGATCCCGGCGAAAAAAGGAGCAATTCTCTTCACCGCTAGTAATTTCTCCGTGACCTGTACGGAAGGGATGCATCCATATGTAGCATCGAAGCACGCTGTGGTTGGATTAGCGAAGAATTTGAGTGTGGAATTGGGGAAATTTGGGATCAGAGTGAACTGTGTGTCGCCGGGACCGATTGTGACGCCGATGTTGTGGATGTTTACGGGATTGACGGAGACGGCGGAGGGGAAGGAGAAGGTTGAGGAAGCGTTGTTGAGGGGCGGTGTATTGAACGAAAGTGTGTTGGAAGGTGAAGATATTGCAGAGGCGGCTGTATATTTGGTAAGTGATGAATCTAAGTATGTTAATGGAGTTAATCTTGTGGTTGATGGTGGTAATTGGCTCACTAATCCTAATATTGATAATGCTTTTAAAAGCTTGTCTTTGTGACCCTAGGGCGAGACAGTGCGGTGTATTACGCATTCCTGTTAAGTGAATTTGAGAAAGTATCCCACCACGAGGGTGTATTAGAATAAGTTTTGTCCCGTCATTTTTTTTTTTTTGGCAAGGGGTCGTTTTTAAGACTCGAATCCGTAACCCTATCTTGGATTAATAAAGTTAATTCAAATTCTACTATAGATCGAGATTATTATTAATTAATACTTTTTTTATTTAGATAATGTCACGTTAGAAATGAAATAATAATAATTATTAAATTTGTGTATTGAATAATTGAATTGTATAACAAATTGCTATTGTTTCCGATTTTTGAAGTTGCTTTAGCATTTGGAAAAAAAAATATAATTAAGTCCCTGAATTTTACCTGTTTTAAGAATCAAATATTTGATCAATTATTTTTCCACATTGAGTTATTAATTATTGATTATGTTATGGATTCGGCTTTTATTTAACTTTTCTGTCGAGTTTGGGCAGCACGCATCCTTAAGGCGATTCGGTTTATTGACGTGGACAAATAAAAATAAGAGTTTATTGACTAGGATAGATAAAGAATAAAAAGAAATTACAGAAATCAATTTCCAAAAGGTTCTTCCAAGCTCGATCTTCTCCTCTCCCATTTTACGATTTCCAGCCTTAGAATCGTCAAGTCAATAGTCTCTCCTAATATCAAAATCCATATCTAATAGTTTCTTCCAACCTCGATTTCCAGCTTGAAAGAACCTAGAGGAAATCGATTTCTCTAATTTTTTTTTACTTTTTAATTTCTTTTCCCCAGTTAAGAAAGTTATTTTTTATTGGCTTAAACCATACGCAACCCTCTGAACTTGTCAACTTTGGTCATTTTGTCCCCTAAATTTAAGGAACGATCTATTTGCCCCCTCAACTATTTAAAATTGGTATTAGCAACCCCTTTTTTTATTACAACGGAAACAAGATGAAGTTCCAACATTAGTACAAGTATTTATGGAAGTATTGGAACCAGCCTCTATATATGTAGATGATTTAGAAAGAGTTAAAGCTATATGTAATTTTTACAAGAGAACTTATGTACTGTCTATACTACTTAATTTGCATCTTATTTTAGCAATGCACAACCTTTTTTATTATGACATTGGTGCTTGCAATGAGAACATGACATAATTATTTTCGTTATAATGAAAAGATGTGGTTGTTAATACCACTTTTAAATAGTTGAGAGAGCAAATAGACCGTCTCGTAAATTCAGGAGGCAAAATGACCAAAATTGATAAGTTCAAAGGGGTTGTCTATGGTTTAGGTCTTTTTTATTTTTCCACATGGAAATGAGAATATCCACGTCAACAAACTGAATCCCTTAAAGACTCATGTTGCCCAACTCGCCGAAAAAGTTAAATCAAGATCGAAACCATAACAAAATCAATGAGCAAATGGTTGAATGTGAAAAAATAATTAATTAATGACTTATCTTTAATGACTTATCTTTAAAACATAGAAAGTTTAAAGGTTTAATTATATATATTTTTTTTTGTCTTAGCTTTTTACTATTCGAAAAAGTAATTATATTATTTAATATATTTAGAGACATATCACCAGGGTAATAATAAATAAGTTTGTTTATTGAATAATTGAATTGTATATAAAAGCTCGTTTGTTTTTTTATTTCTTGAAGCCTATGAACTTAGTTTAAAAATATGATTGGTTCCCTTGAATTTACATGGCTAGTTTTTCTGAGTAAAATTAAAGTTTTGAACCACTTTAAAAGTTTTAACTAGTCAAACCTTTACTAGTGGCGTTTGATAAATAGAGGTTTAAAAGAGTTTATTGAGTCCAAAAAGCTAATTTTGAAATTGGTTTTATAATCTTTTTCAATAATTCTACGCAATTGGACCTTAATGACCTAGTAGACACTACAAAAAACAGAGCCTTTACCGACGGAATTTAGCTTCTGTACCGATGGTTTTTTCTGTATAGACTTTAGACGGTTTACCATCTAAAGAACCGTTTGTACAACAGGCGTTGCTACTCTAGCGACGGTTTTTATGAGGCGTCGGGGTAAGTTTCTATCTTAACGGTTTGGTTGTGGCAGTTTTGAGGCGGTTTTGCGACGATTTTCTAGCAGTTTTACATTTTACCGACGGTTTTGCAGCTAGAGACTTTTAAACCACCCCTCGACCATTTTATTAATTATTTTTATTTTATATAAATATTTCAATACTTTTTATAATATAATATATAATTACAAAATATTTTTAATGAATCAAATCAACTAAATTTTTTATCCAAAATTAAAAATACACTTTCATATATTATGTAATGAAGTCAATATTCATTTCTCATACAATATATCCAAAATTGTCAAATTGATATAACTGCTACAACAATTATCAAAACTAGTTCACTAGAAAGTAAATCTGTCAATACAAAAACGTTGAGGGTTGATCCGAGTGGTAAGGCGTTGAACCTCTGCTTGACAGGTTTGAGGTTCGATTCTCCACTTCGTCAAAATTTAGTCCTCATTGGACAGCTTCCTCCTAATTCTAATTCCCTGGCTAACAAGGTACCGTTTCGTAAGATGTAATGACCTTCGTAATGGAATGGCCATTACATTGAAGGCTCATTACCATGTTTAGTTGCATGCTACAATTTCATTATAATGGAATGAGAAAACCTTAGAGTTAAATTTTGTTAAAGAAATCTTGTAATCACCATTACATAGAAAAATGACTTGAATTCTCATTACATTGTTACCTTTCATTTCTCCAATCTCACCTCTCATTCTTGCCAAAAACGCAACAAGTAGAAAAACATGAAATTTGAAAACGAGAAAAATGAAAAAAATGAAAAAAAAAACGAAAACCCAAAAAAATGCGAAAAATGAAAAAAAAATGAGAAAATAGAAAAACGGTGAAAAATGTTGAAAATGGAAATTAAAAAAAACGAGAAAAATGTAAAAAAATATGAAAAAGCGAAAAACTATATACTAATTTATTGATTTTAATTACGTAAATAAAATTTTGTGATTACATTTAATTAGGAAAATATAAGTATTGTAATGGTTATTACATTACATCATAATTGTCAACCAAACATGGTAATAGAATCATTATTCCATTCCATTACATTACAACTTTGATTACATTACGACCTTGATTACACTACATTGCATTACAACATACCAAACGGACCCTAAGACAAGTTATGGAATGTCATGGAATAACATTAGTATGCACATATCTCTTAAATTACAACTCTTTCAAATTTTATTGTCCTCTTTCTGCTTGCTTTCGAAGGGTACAATACATGTCCCTTAAATTACAGCTCTTTCAAAAATAGTAAATATCTAAATTGATAGTAATTTGCCATCTAATTTACTGTAATTTGTTATCATTCCAGTTCCAGCATCAAGTTAGAATAATCTAAGAGTGCATATTTCCAAAATTTATTCTTTTCCTAGTATAATTAGTTACCCATACGTTGAATATTTTTTCACCATTGACTTAATGTCGAGAAATTAACTGTATGTTGTATAGTTTCCGACGGCAAAAACTTCATCAGCTGACACCAAAAGCAGACAAAATATGCATGGTTGGTGGAACATTAACCCTCTAATCTCTCTTTCGAAAATGTTATAAATAGAGGGGCCCAAATCTCAATTGATCATCCAGCTGCACATTGAGCAAATTACAACTTAATTTAGTGTTGGACGTTGAAGAAGAGTTTAAATGGGTATCTCGAAGATTTGTATTCTTGTTGCTGTTGTTGTTCTTATCTGCTCAGAGATCTCAGCAGCTCGTGAACTTGGTGAGACTACAGCTCAAACAGGTGAGTATTATATGAATGAATTGCTTTTTCTATAAATATATTAATATATATTTATATCCTATTAAATATTAAAACTTGTTCAGATGGATATGGATATGGCTATGGAAAGGGGAAAGGGCATGGAGGATATGGATATGGGCATGGCTATGGCTATGGAGGATCATATGGGAAGAAAGGGCACAACTATGGCTATGGAGGATCTTATGGGAAGAAAGGGCATGACTATGGCTATGGAGGATCATATGGTAACAAAGGACATGGGTATGGATATGATGGTGGCCATGGAAAGTATAATTAGATCAACACTTATTTACTCCAATTATACCCTTTTGATTACAAATGGGTAACATTATGTACTAATAAATAAATAAGAGACTAATTAATTTCTCTCATTCAAATCATATTTATATATCAGCTTTGCCTTTTAATATATTTGCAAACAACCATACTGTCAAAGGACATACCTTTCCAGACACTGATCCTTAATGCCTCTACTGAGAGCCCATGGACATACCCTCCAAATATCTTCAAAGCAAGTGCAGAACCTGCAAGGGAAAAAATACAACCATGAAGTTGAAGTCGTGACTAACCTATTATGATGCTGAATTTGATGATATCATATGTTACAGATAAATTGAAGTCAATTATATCACTTGATGTTTCCTGTAATTTCTATTTCCATATAACTATCATTGTTTAGTTTCCATATCTGTTTCCATATAATATACACTAAACACATTCCCAATTTGCAAACTATAGTGAACTTCCACTATCACATTATAAGAAATTAAAAACATAAGTAAATAATGCTTAATCAAATTTCTAGAAGAAAAATTCGAAAACATAGGAGAACAGCCTGTCAAGTTGAAGAATTGTGAAGCACAAAACCATTTACTTTCATGTATGTACAACTAGGTTCATTTCTTAAAAAAAAAAAATGCAAGGTCCAAACCATTTACTTTCAGGTATGTACTTGCAAATGAGAATGGAAGATTCTTGTTAAAGCCAATTTTTGAATGCATATGATATTGGTTATTTATTGTAGGTATCTCAATTTCAGGCATTAGAAAAAAGAAGAAACTAAAATAGTTCAATTCCAAGCATCGATGCACCTATTCTTAGCTCAAGTGAAAGGCAAGCCTGAATTCATTCGTCGATAATGCAGGTTTTAATCAACACAAAACATACTAAAAAGATTATAGATGACTCCTTTTAACCCTTATGGCTCATAATGAAGCAATAAAATAAATAGTAAGGTAATGCCTTTCTATTCAGGTCAGGTCAGACACCATAGCCTTTTTGATAGTTCAGATTTTTGAAAAATATTTCTGTGCATCTTTGACAAAGGCTGGTTAGAGATAAAAAGGCGAAACACACGGCAACAAATCAGGTGACAGAAACTACTCACAAGTTCCTGCATTTTACTGCAGTAAAACTCCATCTTCTCTTTTGAATCCAAAATCAATTTTGCCTGTTCATCAACCTACAACAAAAGTGAAGCGATACACTCCTTATATTGTTCCAAAAATATATGCACACCATTGAATCACAATTTCACAAACTTAATAAAGAAAACATAACTTTAATTCAAAACTATACAAGTATCACCATATATATGCCAAAGAGCAGTTAGATAAATTACAAATGAAATAAGGTAAAAACAACTACGCCTAAGATGATTACTGTCATGCAAAGAATGATAAGTTAAATCTGGTAATTTGCTTCAATTAGATCCATATGAAATCAGATGATGGAAACAGATGGAAACCGCTTGAATACCTGAGAGAGATACCTCGGGCGATCTTCTTCCACATCAGACGCAGATGAACTTTTTTACCGGGAGAGAGAACGAGAGAGAACTTGGGGATGGACTTGGAAGAAGCCGATTTAGGGTTTATGAGAAAGAGAAAGAGAAAGGTAGGGTTAGATAAAAAAGATTAATAACTCCATGGATGGCGAGGCAGAGAACCAGGGAGAAGAGAACGTAAAGGTTTTGGAGAAGAGGCTAGAGAAGTTGGCAGAAAGAGCAAGAAGAGGGGTGAGGGAGCCATGACATGGAATTGGCGTGGTAGGGTTAGAAAATAGTTTCTAAATGGGCTGGGCTTAGTAAACATTCAGCTTTGTCTGAAATTAAAATAGAGTATTTTGCAGCTATACTTTACTATTAAAGTGTTGGAAAATATTATTTTTTTTATAGTGAGAACTTGAACCTTCGTCCTTAGATCCATCCAATCTATATCTATATATAATATAAAACAGTAATAATGGAGCCGATGTGTCACCTCCTTCTTTTTTACTGATAAAAAATATAATATATTAATTTTAATTATGTTATTATATTTATCTATAAAAAGATTATTTAAATTAAATGTGAAAATAAAATAATAATATTTAATTTATATAGTACTTTTATATCATTAATTGTAATTATTATATTATATTTTTGAATTTTAAAATGAATCCGTGCATCGCACGGACCAAAAACTAATTTAATAATATTACGGTTAGCCAATTATTCAATTTAATATTAAAAAACAGATTTCTTTTTTATTTATCTTTTTATGTATTAATCCTAATTAAACCTAAAAATAAGGAATAAGTTTCTTCACACGAGCAGTTCTGGAACAAGTTTAGGAGAGAGAGGAAAAAATTCACAGGCACCCAAATTCCTCTTTTTTATTTTTTTTATATATTAATCTTAATTAAATCTAAGGGTAATTAATTTATTAGTCCCTATATTTTAATAAAATACACTGTTTAATTCCTGTATTTTTAAAAACACATGGTAAGGTCTCTAACCTTTTTCTCAGTGAACTGTTTAGTCCTTCCGTTTGTTTGTTAGATTTTTTTACCGTTTATGATTTCGAAAATGACTAAATTACCCTTTACTATTTACCTTCAAACTTCAGAAGAGGAAATCCAATTTAGAAGAAGAAGCTATTTATATGGAGAACAAGAAAAAGAACAGACCCAATGTTTACGAATTTGAACGATTAAGAAGAAAATCAAGAATAAAAACACTCAAAGTTAATTTCAGATGCGTTAGAGTTTAAAGGAAAGGAAAATAAAGGAAAAGAAGAACGCAAATCCAAATTGACTAACATAATATTCATGAGAGTCTAACGGCAGGGACTAAACAGTTCACCGAGAAAAACGTTAGGGACTAAACAGTTAATGGAGAAAAATGTTAGGGACTTTACCGTGTGTTTTTTAAAATACAGGGACTAAACAGTGTGTTTTATCAAAATATAGGGACTAATAAATTAATTACCCTAAATCTAAAAATAAGGAACAAGTTTAGGAGGGAGGAAAAAATTCCCAAAAACAGTTTAGGAGTGAGAGAGGAAAAAATTCACAGAAGCAGACATCCAAATTCATTTCTTCGACTTTGCAGGAGGCAAACTCGATTCTTCTTCGAATTCTTCTTCTTCGACTTTGCAATTTCGATTGAATTTCATGACTTTACAGAAAATTTCTCTCAAAAAAATTGAAGATCTATGATTAAGAAAGTTCTTTCGATATTGTAGAACATCTTCCACAAGAAAGCATTTGAGCCTTCTACAATATCTTCCACAAGAAAGCACTTAAGCCAATCTTCTTCGAATTCACAATTTCGAAGCACTTGAGTCAATCTTGTTCTCCTGAACTGCTCCTGCGAAATTCTTCCTCTCTCTCCTAAACTTGTTCCTTATTTTTAGGTTTAATTAGGATTAATACATAAAAAGGATAAAAAAAAATAGAAATCTGTTTTCTAATATTAAATTGAATAACAAATTGCTAACTGTAGGATTATTAATTGGTTGGATCTAAGGATGACCAAGTTCTATTTGGTCATTAGGATCCAATTGAGTGGGACTATTGTCTTTATACCAGGAATAAGAAATGAATGTGATAAAGAACATCAATGGTATGATTGTTCATGTACAACATCACTAATACTCAAATGTTACAGAAATCTATATAAATATATCAATCCCAAGGTATTCGAAGTATGCTTTTTTATTACTAAAAAATCTCTTTTTAAAAAAAAAAAATTGCGCACAATGCGCTACATTAAAGAAGAAAGAAAAATCTCAACCCCACCCGGATGTGATACGAACCCATGACCTCCCTAGTCATAGGTAAACTTTCAACCACTAGGCTAAGAGCTTCACCGCCTACTAAAAAAGCTCTTATCCCTTATTATTATTATTCTTAATCCCAGTATTGATTTTGACATCGAAGTGTCCTCCAACAATCACAACAGTACCTCACAAGGCAGAACTCTGATCAGGTTTACTTTTCACAAATATCAAGTATAATGGCTTAATAGATCATTCATCCCACAATTAATGTAATGCCTCGTTATCCTTTTGAACTTATGAAAAATAATTTATTGATTGTCTAAACTTGTTTAAAATGATATATTAGCTCTTTAAATTTGCTTATGGTGATCTATTAGCTTTTTAAATTTGCTTAAAGCAATATACATTTCCATTTGTGCTAATCTATAGAAAAAATCAAAATTTTAATAATAAAAATCTAATTGGTGATTCTAATTCTCCAAAACAATTTAACTTTTTATTTTTAGACTTTTAAGAACAATTTTTTATAGATTTAAAGAGTTAATCAGATCACTTTATAAGTTCATAATACTAATGAGACACTATATAAATTTTAAGGGAACCGATCATATTTTTAAACCAAGTTCATGGGCTTCAAGAAATAAAAAAACAAATGAGTCTTTATATACAATTCAATTATTCAATACACAAACTTATCTATATATAATATAAAACAGTAACGATGGAGCTGAGGTGTCACTTCCTCATTTTTTACTGATAAAAAGTATAATATAATTAATTAATTTTAATTATATTATTATATTTATCTATAAAAAAAGATTATTTTTTTGGATTAAACTACAATTAAAATTAAATATTTTATCTATGATACAAAAGAATTACAATATATATGTTAAAATGGAAGTAACATCAATATATTATGCTATAAATTATTACAATCAGTACTTTTCTAATGGTACACATGAAGACTTTATCAATTCAATATGTTACATATATATATTTAGCCTTTGTCATAAAAAAAACTTCAATTACATATAAAAAGATTATTTACAAGAAAATCAGCAGTTAGGGACTGAAGATTCAGTCGCAATTCAGTCCCTAAATACGGTTACTGACCGAATTTCATGAGTTACTGACGGAAACCGTTCGGTCAGTAACTAGCTGGTTGGTAAGGTATTACTGACCATTTTTTAGCTTCAGTCGTGAATTTTCCGACCTAAGTATTCGGTCGCAAACACAAAAAATGCGGTCGTTAACTGTGCTTCTGATTTATTCCCGAACCGTGCTATACCGACGGAATAGACATAATTTGCGACGAATGTTTCCGTCGTTAAACTGAATATATTTTTCTTATTTTAAAATTAATTAATTTGCACAAAATAACACAATATTAAATGTGGATTGAAGGGAGTCATTCCCAATTGAGAAAATAACTAAACTATAATGACTAATTATAACATTGAAAAATAAATAATGACTCAGACAAAAAAGAAATTAAAAAACAAATAATTCATAAAACCCCAAAAAAATTGAATATCACTAGGCAATTAAATCTAATTGAATATTGCTAGCTTTAATGTCAAAATGAATAATGCGAACTCCGCATACAACAACCTCTATTCCTGAAACTAAAGTTGTTGTATAACTTAACAAATAAGATGAGGTCAAGGCTTTTGTTAGCTAAGTATTCATAGACAAGAAAACAACCTATACTAGTGAAGCAGCAACCGAGAAACCAAACCAAGCTGTTGTTTTGTGCTCTGCTAATATTATCCATTTCATTGCAAATTTCCTGAATTCGGCTCCTGTTGTTGACGTACAAATGCTTCAATATGATTTCTCTACCATCTGGTAAGGTCCCCTAATTCACAATTTCAGAAAAATGAGATTTCACAAATTGAAGGATTAAATATACATGACATGAATCATTGGAGGAACCAAAATGGGTATTTAAACTCATTCATTATTGATATACTTCACCAAATCCTCCTTCTCCAAGCTTATGAATACCACTGAAATTTGTTGTTGCTTTCTGTATTATTGCATGCTTGAACTGTAAGAAGTGCAACCCTTCATCTAACAATTGCAAGTCCTCCACCCCTGCAAATATTAGTGAAACAAGTCATTTTTTTTTCAATTCACTTACTAAATATCACCACATGATACATATTTGCTTAATTAATTAATTACCTTTCAAATCTTTTATGTTCTTTGTTTTCTAGGTGTGTTTGCCAAACCACAGACCAACAAATTGCAGTTATGTAAACCATTGGCATACCCTAAAAAATGCTATATATGTATATACTTCTTCTGCAAAAGTAAGAGAACGAATTGAAAAACAAGAGGCAAAAAATCTCAAAATCAAACATCAACAACGATTCGACAACTAATCACGAACCTCTGTTATCATAGGAGGAAATATCCATCATTCAGAAAGCGAAATCAGCATAATGGAGAAAATATCCATCATTCAGAATGCAAGCTTGCATTATTGAGAGGCAAGACAATACAGAGTAAACAACAAGAGAGGCATGTTTCACACAACTCTTTGTCCAAAATCTTCTAGCAATTATCCATGCTATAAGATGTAGCACCAAATATAGTTGCTTTCTCTGCTGCAAACCCTCGCCAATTTGGTCCTCTCATTGGAGCCTTTTGCAACATCGCATCCAGAAATTCCTTCACAGCATATCTAAATTCATGTTGGGAGCTTACATTCCCCCCACATTTTTATAGAAAAATCAAAGAGAAACCAAACACATTAATCCATTTAGGGGTAATTGTTTCCGAAACCTAGATTAGGGAAGTACACAATTAATGGAATTAATCAGCAAAACAGAGGGAAATGAAAGAGGAATACAGTGGTATCTTGAGGAGTAAGAACTTAGCCATAGATACAAAACTAAAGCTAATCAACAACAATAATAATAAATACAAAACTAATTAATTTCAGGAAAGAGGAATGACTAGTAAACCAGCTAATCAAAATTACTATTCACCTGATTCTAACCCCTAATGAATCTCATTCAACGTAGACCGAAATCAATTAATTATCTATAACTAAGAAACCACAAGCTTTTTTCTAGCCTGCAACTAATAACCAAAATCCAAAAGATATTTAGCAAAACAAAAAGAATAGGAAACCGTGGAAAACACAGACTTGAAGAATTACCTGAAACCCAAAACCGATCTCTTGTCCTCCTCTACGTGGTATAAGAAGACATAGCCCTCCAACAGCTGCAACCACCACAAGCCAGGTGCAAGCTTCCTACAAGACACCCATGTCTAGAGATTTTTCGACAGACTTTTATGGGTACCAACACCCTTCATCATTTCCTTTAGCTCCTCCTCATCCTGTTCGACTTCAGAATTTCTACCTTAATCTTCGATCTTCCATTTTAAGAGATGAATTTCATGGCGAGTCGGCTCTAACTCCTACTTCTAACGGGAGTTCCGTTCTCTTTAATCGACTGAGACTAGGATCTAAGTTTGGCGGCAAGGCTTGAGATCGGGATGAGGTAGTGAATTCTGGGATTGAGAAGAAAAGAGTTGAAGAAGAATTTGTGTTTCTTGAAAAGCGCCGCCTGGAGAATTAGGGTTAGAGAGAGGAATAGTCTTAGGAGGAAGAAGAAAAGAGGGATCGGGATCTTAAGGGTTAATAGTAATAATTCTTTTCTTTTTTATTTTCTTTTTATTGGAAAAAAAGATTGTTACTTTTACTTTTTTTTAATAAAATAAATTTAACCACTCAACTTTTTAGTTTTTAACAGGGAATTTAGTAGCTAGAGAGAGAATAAAAGGTGGGGGCCACATTTTGACAGAGTTACCAACTATTAATACATTTAATGACTGATTGAGGTCATTAATTAAGGACAGCTTTTCATTTAGTCTTTAAAATCAGTCACTAACTCTTCATTTTCTTTTTCTTATAGAGAGTTCTACAGAATTTAAATTAATCTCTAAAATCTTTCTAATTCTCTGCATATCTATATATTCTATATATAATATAAAACAGTAATGATGAAGCTGAGGTGTCACTTCCTCCTTTTTTCACTGATAAAAAAATTTAATATAATATATAATATATTAATTTTAATTATATTATTATATTTATCTATAAAAAGATTATTTTATCCGTACTATATGTAAGAGTTCTACAGAATTTAAATTAATCCCTAAAATCTCTCTAATTCTTTGTATATCTATATATAATATAAAACAGTAACGATGGAGCTGAGGTGTCACTTTCTTCTTTTTTACTAATAAAAAATATAATATAATATATAATATATTAATTTTAATTATATTATTATATTTATCTATGAAAGGATTATTTTATCCGTACCATATCTAAGAGTTCTACAGAATTTAAATTAATCCCTAAAATCTCTCTAATTCTCTGCATATTTATATATAATATAAAACAGTAACGATGGACTTGAGGTGTCACTTCCTCCTTTTTTACTGATAAAAAATATAATATATTAATTTTAATTATATTATTATATTTATCTATAAAAAGATTATTTTATCCTTACTATTATATCTAAGAGTTCTACAGAATTTAAATGAATCCCTAAAATTTTTATAATTCTCTGCATATTTATATATAATATAAAACAGTAATTATAGACCTGAGGTGTCACTTCCTCCTTTTTTTACTGATAAAAAATATAATATATAATACATTATTATATTTATCTATAAAAGATTATTTAAAATAAATGTGAAAATAAAATAATAATATTTAATTTATATAGCACATTTCATTAATTGTAATTATTAGATTATATTTTTGTTAATATTTATATGTTAAAATGAATCCGTTCATCGCACGGGCCAAAAACTAGTTTATTATTACTCTAGTGATATGGTATTATCGGAATGGAAGAGCTTATAATATATTAAATAATATAATTATTTTTCGAATAGTAGAAAGCTAAGTCAAAAAATGTAATTAAACCCTTGAACTTATATGTTTTAAAAATTAAGCCCTTGATCAATTGTTTTTCCAGATTAAATCATTGATCATTGATTCTGTTATGGATTTGGTCCTTATTTAACTTTTCCATCGAGTTTGGGCAACACGAGCCTTTGAAGGACTTGGCTTGTTAACGTGGATATTCTCACTTCCGTGTGGATAAATAAAAAATAACTTTCTTAACTAGGGGAAAGAAAGTAAAAAGTAAAAAAAATTACAGAAGTCGATTTCTACTAGGTTCTTTTAAGCTAGAAATCAAGCTTGGAAGAACATGTTAGATATGGATTTTGGTATTAGGGGAAAAGTTCAATTTGACGATTCTAATGCTGGAAATCGTAAAATAGAAGAGGAGAAGATCGAGTTTGTAAGAACCTATTGGAAATTGATTTCTGTAATTTCTTTTTACTCTTTATCTATCTTAGTTAATAAACTCTTATTTTTTTTATTTGTCCACGTCAATAGGTCGAATCGACTTAATAATGCGTGTCGCCCAAACTCGACAAAAAAGTTAAATAAAGACTGATCCATAACAGAATCAATGATCAATGACTCAATGTGAAAAAAAAATTGATCGAATATTTAATTTTTAAAACAGATAAAGTTCAGAGTCTTAATTATGCTTTTTGCCAAACGCTAAAAGCAACTTCGAAAATCAGAAACAAACGTGATTTGATATACAATTCATCGGTTTTGATCACATGGACCTTAATGACCATGCAGTATTTGGTCATTCACCATTAGATCTAGGCTTATTAGAATTCTAAGGTGGAGATTCAAAGCATCCTACGACTTAGATTTAATAAGCCTAGATCTAACGGTGAATGACCAAATTCACTTGGTCATTAAGGTCCATATGAATATTTCTAACAATTTAATTATTCAATGCACAAACTTAATAATTATTATTATCCGAATTTCTAATGTGACATTATTTGAATGGAATGAATAGTAATTAGTACTAATCCCGATCCATAGTTGGATTTGAATTAACTTTATTAATCCAAGATAGGGTCACAAAGATAAGGTTTTAAAAGCATTATCAATAGAAGGATTAGTAGGCAATTACCACCATCAAGAAAAGAAAAGTTAAATAAATACAATCCACAACAAAATCAAAAATCATTTGAAAAAAATAATTGATTAGAAGTTTGATTCTTAAAACATGCAAAGTTCAAGAACTTAATAATCGGAAACAAACACGATTTGATATACAATTCAATTATTCAATACACAAACTTAATAATTATTATCCCCAATTTATAACGTGGCATATGGAAAGAATAGTACTAATCTCAATCCATAGTAGAATTTGAAGTAACTTTATTAATCCAATATAAAGTCACAAATAGGGATAGCAGCGGGTAGGGTACTCACGAGTATTGTCAATCTCAAATTCTTACTCGTTTATTTTTTAATTACCCGTAATCGTCTCATTACCCGAACGAGTATATGTTTTGTATCTCATACTCGTCTCATTTAATTCACGGGTAATGGGTTTGATCTCATACCCGTCTCATACCCTTTTATACATTGTACAGATAGTCTCATTAGAATCGGATACTGTCGAGTACCCGCGGATAGGGCTATAATCGAGCTGAGTCGAGCTTTGACCTGCTCAAGCTCAGCTCACTATAAAACTAACGAGCTCGAGCTTCGAGCTTGTTTCGAGCCTAAAATCCACTTTGGACTTGATTCATTAAGAAAATTATCTAACCATAAATTGTTTGTAAGTAAATCGTTAATTATATTTGTGAAGTTTGCTCGCAAATAACTCTTTAATTGTGTACATGAACAAACTCACAAGTAAAGTTTGTGAATAAATAAACAAGATGCTTACAAATAGTTCGTCTATTACTCATTTATTAGGTTTATGAACGAACTCATCTAATAGCAAATGAAATAATATTAAGTTTAGATATCTGTGAACTAATACAAAACTATATAGTTTTCTACAAAATTAAAATTTGTTCATAAATATTCTATTCGAGCCTGCTCGTGAGCTTTCGAGCCAAACTTTGGCCTACTCAAGCTCGGCTCGTTTATGAACCGAGCTAGTAAATCGTGCTCACGAACGACTCGTTTACAAAACGAATCGAATCGAGCCAAACTTTTATCGAGCCGACCACCGAGCAGACTCAGCTGATTTACAACCCACCCGCGGATGCGGTACCCGTTCACAAAGATAAGGTTTTAAAAGCATTATCAATATTAGGATTAGTAAGGCAATTACCACCATCAACCACAAGATTAACTCCATTAACATACTTAGATTCATCACTTACCAAATATACAGCCGCCTCTGCAACATCTTCACCTTCCAACACACTTTCTTTCAATACACCGCCCCTCAACAACGCTTCCTCAACCTTCTCCTTCCCCTCCGCCGTCTCCGTCAATCCCGTAAACATCCACAACATCGGCGTCACAATCGGTCCCGGCGACACACAGTTCACTCTGATCCCAAATTTCCCCAATTCCACACTCAAATTCTTCGCTAATCCAACCACAGCGTGCTTCGATGCTGTATATGGATGCATCCCTTCCATACAGATCACCGAGACATTACTAGCGGTGAAGAGAATCGCTCCTTTTTTCGCCGGGATCATGACTTTTGCGGCGTGTTTGGCTGCTAGAAAACTGCCGTAGACGTTGACGTCGAATACTCTCTTGAAATCTTCGTTTTCTGTGGCGATTATTGTGGATGTGCTTTTTCCGCAGATGCCGGCGTTGCTGAACATGATATCGAGTTTGTTGTATTTGGAGACGGTGAAAGCGACGGCGTTTTGGACATCGGAATCGGAAGTTACGTCGCAGTGGATGTAGGAGATGGTTTCGTCTGATCCGAGTTGTTTGGAAAGAGAGGAGCCGAGATCGTCTTGAATATCTGCGATAACTACTTTGGCTCCATGTTTGATGAAAAGCTTTACGGTGGATTTGCCGATTCCGCTTGCGCCGCCGGTGATCAGAGCTACTTTACCTTCTAGCCTGCAAGATTTACATACGATTAATTTTGGGTAAATTACACCCATGGCCCCTGAATTTTATAATTACTTTCATTATGACTCTTTGAACTTTAAAACTTAACATTATAGTCCCTAAACTTTACACTTTATTATTTTTTTTTTGTAGGAAAAGGAAAGAAAAAACAAACAAAAGCCCCACAAACTACTCGGGATTAGCCTAGGAAAGCTAACCTCCATCAGATCATCCGAAAGTAACGAAAAAAGGAAGTCCGGAGGAGAAGAGAAAGTTGAGACTCCCAAAATCCTCACATGGCCCTCAGCAGCAAGACGGTCTGCCACCCGATTTTGCTCCCTAAAGACATGGCCAAAGTTGATGGTATCAAAGGAAGCACACAATCTTTTGATCTCTTTAACTAAATTTTGGCTACCTAGACACATAGTCTTATTATCAGAGATCATTTTGACCGCTTCGAGGTTGTCCGATTCCACGAGCAATCTTTTCAAACCCAGATTTTTGGCAAGCCTAAGCCCATAATATAGTGGCCGCTTTTATTATTATTGACCTCCTCCCAAAAAAGAAGCTAAACTACGAAATAATATAAATTTACCCTCTAATGTTCTAATGTTCTCACATAAGATCAAATTTAACACTATACGTAACAAAAAAATTTGAACGAATTGTTTCATAGTTATTTAAGTATCACATTTCCCAAAAAAAAGAGCTAAACTACGAAATAATATAAATTTACCCTCTAATATTCTCACACAAGATCTAATTTAACACTATACGTAACAAAAAATTTGAACGAATTGTTTCATCGTTATTTAAATTGTTTCTTCTAAATATTAATTATGTCTATGTGAACAACAAAGTTTGTCACCTATACATTGCTCATAACAAAAGTTGTAAATTTAAATATTTACTGTGTTACATAGTTACAAATAATTTATCAAAATGCATAAAACGGTTTCAATTTCTAACTCTCAAATTAGTATATTCAAAATTTTCGTCAAATAAAAACAAATCTGATCTTATTTGAAAATATTTGGAGTAAAATTGTTATTTCACATGTTAAATGCATCTTAGTATCGCGAAAAACAACACAAACAGCAAACAAACAATACGCACAAATTTGAATTCTACTCCTTTAATTATCAATTAATATAGTCTTAAATACGAGTTCTTAAATTATGGATTAGATTTTGTATGTCACATAGAGGATTTACGATTCACATTTTGACATTTATATTATAACACCACTTACAAAAAAAAAAAATGTAGATTAATTGATCCGCACTGCACATATCAAAATATGTACTAGAACATAAAAGTTCAGGACTTTCTAATAATTTTCTCTTAAATACATCATTATAAAAACCAAAACACGAAAATGAGTATCTTTTAGAAAATGGATTTCTATCCGACAAAATATAAGTGGAGTCATGAATAATTTTATACTAACCGGTCAATTTGGGATCTAATTTGGAATTTTTCTTCGGAGGTATTCCAAAAAATTGGAATGTAATAATATCGATTCATACGTATATAAAAGAAAAACAAATATTTTCTATCAATTTAATTATTGTAATTATGGATGGGAATGGAATTTCTTAAGGTACTCCAAGAATAATAAATTTGATGAATCAGTTAATATCACATTTATATAAATTTTTCTCTTTATACAATTGGGCAGTGGCGAATATAGAATTTGTCGGTTGGAGGAACCGATTTTACACGTGCCAGTGTAAACAAAAATTGCTAAAGGTGACACGTGTAACCAATCACAAACTTAAATGTCTATAAATGGTGTCAAAATCAACAAAACAGGTACACAATTCCATATTCTACAATACTATTACATTCTTCCTAAATTACGTATTCCTCATACTAATTTAGGTATCGGAGAGGGTTCGCCGGTTACCGGCCCCCTGTCTAACTATTTTCTCTCTTTCAAGTCATCGAAGGTGATGACTAAGCAAATTAAAGGATATTCCAATATCACGTGTTATAATCTGAGTGGTTAAGAAGTTTAAGATTCTTAAGATGTAAAAGAATTGTGTCTAATAGAAAAAAATCGGATTTAGTAAGGGTCTATTAATCTAAAAAATATTAGAAATTTGGATTTAAGAAGACCAAACAGTCCAAAAATTTAGAAATTTGGATTTAAGGAGTGCCTAACAGGCCAAAAAAAAATCAGAATTTTGGATTTAGAGAGAGTCTAACCGGACTTGGGCTAATTTTGAGGTGCTAATTTAGCATCCTATCAAAAAAATTTGGAGACTGGAGGACCGTCATCAAATTTTGTGCAGATAGGGGGCCGAAACTACCCCTAATCATGGTAGTTCCGGTGGCCGGAAGGGCCCGAGACCCTCTTTATATCCACCCCTACAATGGTGTACAAAATGATTTTAATTGATCGAATATATTACTTTCGAAGTACTATAAAAATTTCTCGATCGGAATAACAGAAAAAGAAAAATGGAAGAATTTACATACCTTCTGCTCATGTTGTATATAATTGTGAAAAACTGAAGAAACTCCAAATATAGCTTCTCAAGTTTTCCTTATCATTATATATATTATATATATATGGATATATGAGATTAGAAAATTGAATTATTTGGAACTCCTATTGTGCAATTATTGATCAATATGTGATTATTAAGGATTTAATTTTGGACAGACAATAATATATGGTTCAGATTTAATATAGAAAAATAAAACTAATTATTTATTATATAAATCACTTTCATGAATGATTCCAATTTTACTTTATCACTAGTGTTGAAAAAACACTAGTGATGAATCCGTGCAATGCACGGATGTACAGTAATTATTTTAGATTTTTATTTTATAAAAGACTTAATACATTATCAGTATCTAAACTCGTCCATAATAATAGATTGGTTTTCTGAACTTTATTAGTGTCTCTCCAGTTTCCTAAACTTGTTATTTCGTATCACCAGCTTCCTAAACTTATTCATAAAAGTAGATTAGTTCTCTGAACTTTGCAAGTGTCTCATCAGCTCTCTAAATTTGTTTATTTCGTAACAACTAAATAAAAAAATCATAATACTAACTCTCGATTCTCATCCATTCGATCTCTCAAACATGCAACCCTAACTCTTATAATAGGTCGAAAGGTAGGAGAAGCGGAAAATTTACCTCTCGAATAAATGAAGATGTAATTTTAGAATTTAGGTTTAATAAGTTTTTGTATTTAGTTGTTACGGAATAAACAAATTTAAAAAGTTGGTGAGACACTTGTAAAGTTCAGAGAGTTAATCTACTTTTATGGACAAGTTTAGGGAGCTAGCAATACGAAATAAGCAAGTTTAAGGAGCTGGTGAGATACTAACAAAATTCAGGAAGTCAATCTACTGTTATGGACAAGTTCGGGAAGCTGGTGATGTATTAAGCCTATTTTATAATTAAGTTTTTCATAGTTGTACTTGTACAAAGTAAATTTAATATTTATAATAGTTTAATAAAATTTAGGGTTATAAACATTTAGTTCCATTCGTATTCAATCATTAACTATGTGGTTTAAAAATTTACAAATAAGTATCATGTGTTACTTTCTGTTAGCAAAAACAGTACAAACTGATTAATAGTGTTAAAAAATGTCAAAAGTCAAAGGATAAAGAGTTATTTTTGTCTTTATATTTATTTATTTTATAAATTAACATCCTTATTATCTAATTATCACAAACAAACTCTAAAACAAAAACAAAAAATCAAACTTACGATCTCCTTCTTCTTTTACATCTCTCTTTAAATTACTTATTTCTCTCTCTAAACACACTCACTCTCCCTCTCTACTTCGAAGGTTCATTTTTCTGAAAGAATATCTTTGTGATGCTTTAAATATGAAAGAATATATTCGTGATGCTTTCTTTATGAGAGACTATACCATGTTAAATCCTTCTGCAACAGTTATGCGAAATCAGAACGTGGTGCAATTACCCAAGAATGGGGACATTATTGGATTAAAGCACATGCACGTAACACAATGGATGGGGGAGCGAACCGATGGCTGAGAAGCTGATAGCCTGATAAAATATGACTAACTCTAAAGAGCAAGTGGACTCTATCATTCCAAGTAGTAAACGTTCCTAAGAACGGTATCGATTCCACAGAGACTAGGTTTTAATTCCCTATTCGACTAAAATTCTATGTTAACTAAGGAATAGTAAAGTTGATTGATATGTTGTGTAATCTAAGACTAAAAATAAGTAAAAAGGCAAAGATTTATATTGGTTTGTCTAATGAATGAATGAAAGGCTAAGATGTAGGATACCCGTATCTAACTCCTGTGGTATTAAACTATGTAATGTTGCAATAAAGACTTAAATTAAAGACAGTAGCTTTCCTTAAAAAGATAATAATCCCGACCTAGAATTACTAACTCTATTCCTGATTCCTTAGGCCGATGCTTGGTTAGGCAAAATCCCAAGTTACTAAGAAGCATGAATTATGGTGAAAGCTAATGCTAAGCCGTAACTTAGTCTACAAAGTTGCACTATCCGATTAAGGTATAGGTAAAGCTAGGTTACTCGATTGAATTGTTTACTTGATTAGGTTTCACAATTCAACCCATTTTGCTAATTACTTGTTTAGGTTTCTTAGCATAAGACGAGTAAATAATCCTAACTAAATCTTTCGTTTAATACTTTTTACACCACACTTTAAATAATAGCTAAATTAAACCATATTCGTTAAACACGGTTTACCATAATCTTTGCCACAGGTGATTTAGCTCATTGCTAAGCTAAAACACAGAATGAGGGAAAGATGTATAGATGATGAGCCCATGTTTATCGATTATGTTATGAGAATTCAAGATGAATAATGGAATATGAGATGAAAAGACTTGAATTTAATAAGTAAATAATGAACACAGGGTGAAGACAACCTGATATTGATATCTTACAACTAAGGAATGAATGTATCTTGCCTGATTGAACAAAATTCGAATATGAACTTACTTGAAAGTAAAAACGAACTAATAAAATATAGATAAAACTGAACTAATGATAAAAAACTGAATGTTAAACTACATAGCATAGGCCTCTATTTGTAGTGCTCTAATTCCTATCCCTGACCTATTTCAGTCTTCTTTCCACATTAGAGTCAGATTATGAAGATTGAGGTTGATTAGAAATGGAACACCGGAGTTAGAGTTGAAGTAGGAATAATTCTATTTTTCGATGTTGCTCGTCGAGTAGCAGCTTGCTTTACTCGCTAAGTAACATGTCCAATTCGTGTTTGGTAAGTGTTGACTTTGTGCCTTTGTCTTGTACTGGTTGACTGCTCGTTTGCTGAGTAATCTCGACGAGCACTGTGGTTACTCACTGAGCACCCTTGAACCTACTCGTCGAGCATCCTATTCTTTAAGTCTCTTTTTGCTTCGTTTCACTCTGTTTCTTGCTCGATTGTTCTTGAAACAACTCAAAACATACATCAGACAAATAATAGAGATAAGACATTATAAACTAGGGCATAAAGGTGATAAAAGCACATAAACGAGGCCTAAACTATACCTAAAACTCTATATAATATGGTGCTAACTACCTCCCCACACTTTGAACATTGCTTGTCCTCAAGCAAGTCTCTGGATCAAGACAAAATTGAATCTCAGACATTTAAATCAATGCAATTAGACGACAGGGCTAATTTCACTTGACATTCTATCATTCTTACTCGTGCAAAGCAATATAATGATAAAAGATTTAGGACGTGTTTTGAACTTGATCTAAAAGCTATTATTTTCTCAAGAGTATTAACACCATACAACCAATCCTTCTTCGAGAGTTTTGAACTAATATCTAGAACCTCATAAAGTGATCTCTCAAGACTTTAATTTCTATTTTTTAGCCTGTTTTAATTCTTTTCGCTCAAGGGTTGTAACTTCATTACAAGAAATGTAGTACATGGAAAGTTTGAATGCTCAATTCCTTGAATCTCCACCACTTACTAATCTAGCTAATCAATAAGGTCTTTTACATAAGATTGTAATGTGGGTTTAGGTGAGGTATGAATGAGAAATAATGAGTGTATAGTGAAAACACTGTTGGAAAATTTTGAATAAAATTATATATTAATTTAAATACCAACAAACACCTCCTTTTATGAACAGTCGTGTCCGTCGTAAACAGTCATGTTCGTACGTGAACAGTCGTGTCTGTCCGTATACAGTCGTGTTAGTTCGTGAAAAGACATATCCTTTCGAGTTCTATTTATATAGAATGGATTGTGAGTTCACATACAGTTGGAGAAAATATTCTCTAGAATTCTTCATGCTCTCTGTCTGTTCACATTGTTCTTGTTTTCCTACTCCGGTGATAACTAGGCTACACACGGTTTGAGTTCGCTTGCGTAATCTGTTGTATCTTGGAAGACGATCGTCAATAGCGACGACATCTGTCTTAAGAAAACTGCTAATACATGCCTCAAATTTGTCTATCTCTTTCCTTTAAATTTCTAATTTTACTGTTCGTATGTTTTTCTGTGTTCGATTTGTTCTTTGGTTAATCACATCTAACAAACACGTGTATCATTTGTGTACATTTTTAAAGTAGTGTGTGTTTGTGTGATGAATGGAATGATGAACTAAGGTACGAGTCTTTTCCTTGGTCAGGTCAGAATTTGCACTTGGTGTTTTTCTATTTTTAGTGCTTGAGCCTTTTGTATTTTGTTTGGCTTTTTCTTTTTTTGTTTTTCTAGGCTTTTTGCCTTAAATTCCGACTTTTATATGACTTACTCGCCGAATAGAGATGTCAACTCGTTGAACAAGTGTGATGTTCAGGACTTTTATTAGACATGTCTGTCATTCCAAGCGGTGGCGTGAAAGTCGTTTTGAGTTTTTGGAAATATTATTCATTACAAAAAAAAGTGTGAGAATATTTAAAATTTGTATAATTTCAGAAAATTTAAAATTCCATTAAATTACACGTCAACCTCTTGTTTTTTTTGTGTGAAGAGAGTTTAATATCCTATCATGTAGTTTGTTTTCATATTTTATAGGGAAATTTATAAATTCATTTTTAAAAAACTATCTACAATTATGTAAAGTAATGATTTTTAATTATGTCAAACTAATAAAATCAGTACTACTAATATATTTTAAGGATTATAATTTATAAATTAGAAGTCTAGAATATATTTTCTAAGGTTCATGGTTTATAAAGGGGAAGTAAAGAAGTTCATACGAGATGCTAGAGCAAAGGTGAATCGGGATCTGTATACAAGATTGGATACGAAGAAAGAGGAAAGAGACATATGTAGAATTGCTCGGATGAGAGATAGGAAAACGCGAGATCTCGGAAAAGTTAAATGTGTGAAGGATGTGGACCAAAAAGTCCTAGTTGGAGATAAGGATATCAAGGAACGATAGAGGTTCTATTTTGATAACTTATTTAATGGAGATCGCGGACAAGATGTGGGAGATATAAGTATCCCTCATGATATGGTAAATCGTGAATGCATACAGAGAATTCAAAAGGGTGAAGTCAAAATGGCATTATATAAGATGAGATTGAAGAAAGCAGTAGGACCTGATGGCATCCCTATTGAGATTTGGAGATGTTTGGGAGAGAGAGGAATTGAATGGTTGACGACGTTCTTCAACAAAATTTGGAGAAACAATAAGATGTCATCAGAATGGAGGAAAAGTATCCTAATCCCTTTGTATAAGAACAAAGGCGATGTCCAGGATTGTGCCAACTATCGAGGAATCAAATTAATGAGTCACACTATGAAACTTTGGGAGCGAGTGATCGAACAAAGGCTAAGGAGGATGGTGAAGATCTCGGAAAACCAGTTTGGCTTTATGCCGGAAAGATCAACTATGGAAGCCATCCATCTAATGAGACAATTAATGGAGCACTATCGAAATAAGAAGAAAGACTTGTATATGGTTTTTATTGACTTAGAGAAGGCATATGATAAGGTACCAAGGGAAGTACTTTGGTGGACCTTAATAAGGAAAGGCATTTCACGGAAATATATTGACATCATAAAGGACATGTATGAGCGAGCATGCATGAGTGTACGTACCAGTGTTGGGAAGACTGAAGAGTTCCTTATTACGATTGGAGTGCATAAAGGTTCTGCACTAAGCCCATTTCTTTTTGTCGTCGTTATGGATGAACTAACGAGTTCACTTCAAGATGGTATATCATGGTGCATATTGTTTGCAGATGATATTGTGTTGGTTGATGAGACGAAAAAAGGCGTAGAGAAAGTTGGAACTATGGAGACAAACTTTAGAATCTAGAGGATTTAAGTTGAGCTGAAGTAAGACGGAATATTTGGAGTGTAAGTTTAGCAGCGATAGGAGTAGGGAGGCAGAGACAATCACCCTAGATGGGAGAGTTGTTCAGGCATCGGATTGCTTCCGGTATTTAGGATCTATTATCTAAACGGATGGAGAAGTAGATGGAGATGTTGCTCATAGGATTAAACCTGGGTGGGCGAGTGGAAGAGTGCTATGGGTTTCCTTTGTGACCCCGACATAATAGATTGAAGGGAAAATTCTACCGCACGGCAATCAGACCAGCATTGTTATATGGAACGGAGTGATGGGCAGTGACACACTGTCACATTCATAATATGTCGGTGGCGAAGATGCGTATATTGAGATGGATGTGTGGTCATACGAGAAAAGATCGGGTGAGTAATGAAATAATTAGGAAAAAAGTAGGGGTTACATCTATTGAGAATAAAATGAGGGAAAACCGACTAAGGTGGTTTGGCCATGTAAGACGAAGAGCGCTTGATGGCGCCGGTTAGGGGGACTGAAGAGTGGCAAAGGGATGTAGTGGTGAGGGGTAGGGGAAGACCTAAGCAAACTTGGAGGAGGGTGATCGAGAGTGATATGAGTATATTGGGAATTGAGGAAAATATGGCAGTGGATAGGACAAAGTGGAGTGAGAGAATTTATGTCGCTGACACGATTTGATTTCACAGTTTTATATGATGGTTCATGTTAGCCGACCCCGAATCATTTCGGGACTAAGGCTTTGTTGTTGTTGGTTCATGATTTATAAATTGGAGTATAAATTTTTTAAATTATAGTGTAAAATCATAATATATAGAAAATAATCACATATTAAAAACTAAGTTTAGTGATATGACTTAGATATAATTTTGTATTTAATTATGATATTTATGTATTTGACCATATTTTATATATATAATAGATTTGGTTGCAGACGGGTTGATTTTTTAGATCCATCTTATAATCCAACTAATATACTTATATTATAAAAAAATTGAACTTAAATAATGATTATGAAAAGAATAATTAAATTAAATTTTAATTAACTAATGGCAAAAAGTATTATTAGGCCCTTCATCTTTTATTTTTTTATTCATTAAGCTCCTGATCTTTTATTTGGATACTTTAAGCCCATGGTCATTTGTTTTTGGTCTCATTAAGCCCTTTATGACAAAAAAAAAAGTAATTTTGAATACAAAATTTGGTTAACAGACTGTTATTAATTACACATGCATTCAAAATTTGTATTTTTTCACTGTTTAAAAGCAGTTTTGGATGTGTAATGTAGATATAGAAAAACTGTAAAAACCTTAATTCAAACTGTAAAAAATATATTTTTTAATAATTTCAAATACAAATGAAGTTAATAATGTATTTTTAACAGAATTGGATGTTTATAACTTACTAATTTGGTTATAAAGGGCTTAATGAGATAAAAAAAAAACAAATGATCAGGGGCTTAATATATCCAAATAAAAGATCAAGGGCTTAGTGAACCAAAAAATGAAAGATCGGGGGCCTAATAATACCTTTTACCTTAATTAATCTAATAAAACTCAACGAATATAACCTGAATAACATTAAGGGTTAATTACAAATATATGCTCTGTGGTTATACGGATTTACGGATTGATACTTGTGGTATTTTTCTTTACAAATACAACCACGTGGTTGCCAAATTTTGCATTTTTTTTACTTTAACAAATTTGGCCGATAACGACATCAAAATGAAAATTTTCAAGAATTAAAGTTGTTTAGTATCATATTTACTATGAAACTATGGTTTTAATTTTTCAAAATCATCATTTTTTTTCTCTCTTTAAACATTAACTTTCTCTTTTATAAAAAACCACACCTAAATGACCCCAAACCTAAAAGGTTGAAAGATTAAAGTTGCTTAAAATATTATTTAACTCTTGAAAATTTTCATTTCGATGTCGTTATCGGTCAAATTCTGGCAAAGTGAACCCAAATGCAAAACTTTAAAAACCATAAGGTTGCGTTTGCAAAATTTTGCAAACTTATAGGGTTGCGTTTGTAATAAAAAAATCGGCAAAACCACACGACATCTATATATAATTAACCCTAAAATTAAACATTATATATATATATAGTGAATGATTCCAAATTCATTGACATGAGGTGTTTATAGTGATCTCTCGAGATTTATGGGAGTTGAACTGATGTTTTTACATTAAAAAAATTAAACCCCGTACACAAATTTTTATGGAATTTTCAGTGAGTTCTAGTGAGTGTTCAAACCTCCTTAATTTTAGCTTTTGAAATAAATCTCAAGTTTTAACTTAGAACATGTTCTTTGTCACTTAATTTCAGTTCAGTTCAGTTTACTTAATTTCAGTAAAAAAGAACAGGACTTTAATTTATGTGTAAGTTTGTACATATCGAGTAAAATCGGGCCAAACATCGACCAAGCATGTCCAAACCCGACGGGCTTAGCGGGTTGGGTGAGTCAATGAGCCTAAGAACATGTCTAAGCCTTTGTTTGAGAGTTTAAAGGTTAATGGAGGTTAAAGTTAAAGGAGGTAATGGAAAAGGAAGAGAAGTGATGGAAAGGAAAGTTAAAAATTAACCTTGTTTGAGAGTTTATAGGATGTAAATGAGGTTAAATGTTTAATTTCGTTTGGGAGTTTAAATATGGAGGGGAAGGAATGTTAAATTTACTCTGCAGAGACAAGAAATTTTAAAAAACTTTACGTTACTCCCATTAACCCCCAATTTGGAGGTTAGAGGAAGTAAACATTTAACCTCATTAACCTCCGTTTACTCTCAAAAAATAACTCTCAAACAAGGTTAACTTAATACTTAACCTTCCATTACTCTCATTTACTCCCATTAACCTCCTCCCAAACAAGGGCTAAGGGCGTAATATAATAAATCAGACTTGGACTCAATAAATCAAAATTGTAATAATTGAGGGACTTAAAGGTAAACTTATCATAATAATTAAATTTTTGTTTCCAAGCTTTTAATTAGACTTATTATATGCAAGGCCCTAGCCCAACTATGAAAAAAGCCCAGCCCAACTAAGAACACAAGCTGAGACTTGTACTCAATAAATCAAAATTGTAATAATTGAGGGACTTAAAGATAAACTTATCATAATCTATTGAATTAAATTTCTGCAAAAAGCATAATTAAGCCCCCGAACTTTAACTATTTTAAGGATTAAACTCCTGATGAATTATTTTTCCATATTAATCTCCTGATCATTAATTCTGTTATGAATTTGACCATTATTTAACTTTTCCGTCGAGTTTGGGCTGACACGCACCATTAGGGCGATTCGACTTATTAACGTGGACAAATAAAAATAAGAGTTTATTGACTAAGATAGATAGAGAGTAAAAAGTAACAAGAAATTACGAAAATTAATTTACAGTAGATTCTTCCAAATTCGATTTTCTCCTCTCTTATTTTGTGATTTTCAGTCTTAAAATCGCCAAATCAACCTTCTCTTCTCCCAAACTCGATCGAAAAGTTAAATAAGGATTAAATCCATAACAAAATTAATAATCAAGGACTTAATGTGAAAAAAATAATTAATTAGAAGGTGTTGGTCCCGTGTGATTAGTTCCAAGGGGGAGGGTTAGGAACTAATGTAACTTTTTCGTTTAATTATGCTGACTTAATTAATTCTTAAGTTATTTGACTTTATTTTGGTCAGCACGGCCGAGAGATGTAAGACAGCTTTAGTTAGGTGCTGACTAGAACTGTTTTACTTATGAGTTTGGAATTAATACTTAAGGTCAGCTTCCAACTCAGCACCACGATTACTCAGTGTCAGCTTTTACAATTTATATCCTGAGCAATTTAATCGAGCAACACATACAAATATATATTGAGAGAGAGTTAGAAATTACTCAGCAAGACTTATCCTGGTTCGGTCTCTCCGCCTACGTCCAGTCCCTAGAGTCCCTCCGGACTTTTTCAATCCAATACCGAGCTCTTTAAAGGTAGAGCACAAACTGTTTATAAGGCAGTTGAATATGCAAGAGTACCTTCCTCTATTCGTCTACTCAACTCCTACTGAGCGCTATAACCGAACACTCAGATTCTCTACCGCTGAGTACTTAAAACCGAGTACCCAGCACAGCTCTCTCAATTTTACAATTGATACAAACTTGTTCTTTCTAGATGAAGAACACTTTAGATGATTACAAAATCAATCTAGCTTTTACACAGAAATGGAAATTTGGTGTAAGATCTTTTTCTTGTTTGAATGTGCTTTGTATGTATGCTCTTTTTCTCTTTGTATTTTTCGGCAATCGGTTGAGGATCCAAGAATGAAGTTGTCCTTTTATAGTTGAAGTCTGAAGCTCTAATGATTTGAATCTGGAATTATCCGTTGGATTCAAACGGATCTATTACGTCATTGTTCTGGTCAGCTTCAGATTTGCAGGCCAATCCTGTCGTCTGAATTTAGCAGGCGCCAGGCTTGTCTTCTTCCGACAGGTTCATCTTCTAGAACTAGTTCGTCTTTTAGCTAACAGACAATTGACCCATGCATCTCGAAATTGACTATGGGCGTAATTCCAAAGCTTCTGTTATTTGTGCAGACAGTTGTCGGATCTTGTCTTCTAGCAAACGGATCAATCGCGCTGTCCTGACGAACACTCAGCTTGACTTTATTGACGTTGCTTTTGTTCTTTGTTTCTGAGTCATATTCTCACTCAGCTTCCGTGGTCAGCTTCGTCTGCAAGCATTAGTTTAGAGGAAGACTTCTCTTTTTTGATACTGAGTTGCATTTCACTCAGCTTCTTTGGTTGGCTCCATCTTCAAACGTTTGTTCTGAAGATGACTTTTCTTGTATTATACTGAGTTACACTCCACTCAGCTTGTGCTGTGTTCTCATGCTGACTTCGTCCTATCTTACTTTTTATTTCTGTTTTCATTTATACTTATACTCAACATTGAACAAACATATTAGTACAATTAAATCAAAACACTTAAATTTAATTGCCTCTTAATCATGGATTAACTTAAGTAATTTTGTCAAATCAAAATCATATGGAAAGGTGTTTCAACAAACTCCCCCATTTTGATGTTGGCAAAATATTTAATTATGGAACTCAGCATTGAGATTCCCCATGATTGAAATTCTTTTTATTCTAATGAAGTTACTCCCCCGTAAGGGTTGCATCTATTGACTTAAATTAACTCTAAACCTTCTAAGATTTAATTGAGTAAAATTAAGACATGCCTATACTGACTTAGTTTAATTCTAGACCTTCCAAGATCTAATTCAGATGAGCCTAGGTCAGTTTTCAGAAGAGTTCAATACTTGACACATGTGTTTACTCAGTTTGATACATAGTCAGTTTAGGTATCAGAGTTATGAAAGGATGTATGAGAGCTAATGTGTACTGAGTATGGTCCTTTTAATTTTGTTTGTTTGTTCATTTAAGATAGATCAGCACAACAAACAATAAGTAAGTAAGCATCACATAAGATTTGTCAATTTGAATAAAGGATGCATAAAAATATAGATGGCCAGCATTAACAAAATAGAACACGCCAGATAAAAACTACAAGTCAAAAACTAAGACTAGCCAATCTATTTCTTCCCGTTGACTTGAGCTTGGTTAGCTAGCCCTTTGCCTTTGGCGTTTCTTTATTGCTGACTCTGAGTTGCGGAGCCAGATGCCTCCCCCATTTTCTGCTGAGTTCCAGCAGCTTGCTTTTCCTTCTCCCCCGTTTTGCCATCATCAGAAGATGGAGGAATAAAAGTCTCGCGAAGAACAACACGATTTAGTTTGGCTGAGTATGCTTGGAGTTGACTCGTACTCTCCCAAAGACCGTCGAAGACAGCCATGCCATCATCCAGAGTGGCAGCAGGGATCCTAATGTTAGCACTTAGCATGCTCAAGAGATACTCCTATGATTTCCCGATCCAAGTTATAGATTCTGACAGCTTGGCATAAGATTGATGGTACATTTTGAGCAACGCAACATCATAGAACTGACGTTGAGCGTTGGTATGCCGGACATGTTTAAGTGTAGCTTGAGAGTATTACAGAATCTCATTTGTCTTTACTTGGCCAGTATCCATTTCTTCTTTACTCAAGTTGAGTAGACGAACAGCTTCACTGATTTGCTCAATGGAACACTGGGAGGAGGAGGAGATTAATTCACGAGTCCCGGTCAGCTCAGAGGTTAGCTAGGTAAAGAGTTGATGAACCTCAGCAGAGGTTGCATAGATTGAGTTCGCAGCTGACAGATTATTGAGTTGACCCTGGATATAGTTCATGTGATTGACCATTGTCAGCTGGAGTTCAGCCAGCTTCACGATAGATTCTTGCTTGGGTTGTTGAGATTGAAAAGATGTCATGACACTCAGTAAGTCCTTGAGACCCTTGATTTCAGTCAAAAGCTGAGTGACAAAAGAGAGTTGAGTTGGCTCAACATTGACAGACCCAGCAGCATCGATATTAGATTGATGAATATCTTGAATTAAGGCTTGAGTTGAGTCAATGATTCTTCGTCCAGACTCAGTAGCATGCAGGTAAGCATAAGATTCATCATGTTGTGGTTCAGAGGCTGGAAATGGAATAGGACCGGATGGAGGAGGAGAATTATGCTGTCCAGAATTAGATGTGCCAGCTTGGTCAGCAGCTGGGCTTTTATTTAGATCAGCGGCAGGAACTGATTGATTTTCATTCTGTGTTGAAGGATTTTGAAGAGGTGGATTGGCAGAGATATTGACCTGTTCAGAGTCAGCCTGAAGTTGATTAGTTTTAGAGGGTTGAGGTAGTTCAGTGCTGACCTGAGCAGGATTTTCCTTTTCTAACTCTTTATCTTGAGTAGCAGGAACTTCGAGCACTTGCTTGGCAGAGACTGGACCTTCAGGAGCTTTGAGATCGGCTTGTTCCTCGGCTTAAGAAACAGAGGCTTGCTTTTTCTTGATTTGGTCCAAAGTTGGTTCAATGACGGTGTTGAAGAACTGGAATTGGAGTGTGGTAAGGTCAGAGATTGGTTCCCTTAGTGGAGAATCGTCTAGTAGGTCAATGACTGGAGATTTTTGAGCTTTTCGTTTGAGTCTTTTGCCAGTGCTGCTCTTATTAGTTGGAGGAGAGGGATCATCAGGAATGGAGTCAAGAGACTCAGACGAGGAGTTCAACCCAAGGTCAGCATTGAGATCACTCACAACTTTGTCTTTTGCTGTGGACTCAGCATCAACTGTCCTACTTTGCTCAGTTGGTTTCTCAGTCTACTCAGCATCAACTGTTTGATTTTGCTCAGCATCAACATCCTTACTTGGCTCAGCATCAACAATCCTACTTGGCTCAACATCAAACTGTCCTCCATCATTACACAGTTCTTCCTCCTGGTCAGTAGGAGTTTTCTCAAGATCGATTTCTTGACTTCTCACGAAGTGTGAGTCTTCAGAGACCAAACAATCAAGAGGAGGTGCATCAATCGGTTTTAACCCAGAAGTTTTCTTCTTCTTCTGCAAGGGTTGCTCGGGGGTTTCCTCACTTTCTTCCTCAGGCTCAACTTGCCTGTTTTGTTTTTCTGCTGACTTAGGTTCCTCCTGACTTTGAGTTTGGTCAGCAGCAGCTTTGCTAGAGATTATCCTCAGCTTCCTCGGAGCTGTGTTGACATCCTTAGCAGATTGGTCAGCTTTCCGCTTCTTATCTTGCCTTGTTCGGTCAGCGTGTTCAACCATTAATTTCTTTCCCTTCTTGGCAGCTTCAACCCCTTCTTCATTTTCTTCTGCACCTTTCCCCTTTTTGGATTTGATGGGTTGGTTGTATGCTAACCCGAACAGCAGAGCCGCTGTAATTTCTGTACCCCAAATCTCTATTTCCCCGACAGTGCTCACTTGGTGGTCCTGAAGAATTTTCGTGATAAGGGAGCCCATCCGGAGTTTCCCTGTGCTCCGTTGGAATGCACCGACGAGAAATACGGGCATGTTGAGTGGTTTGTAGGTCAGCATGTGCCAGATGAAGTTTTGTTCGAAATTGGAGGCTGATGAGGCAGAGTTGACCTTAGGGAATATGAAGTTGGTCAGGATGTAATGAGCCATTTTTTTATTCTGACCCATACACGTGCTGTCAATTTCTCCTTTGTGGTCTTTCGGTTTACAGAACTCAACGGGGTAGTCAAGTTTGGCGTTTGTGGACCTGAACTCTTTGTCTTTGGCCGGCAGCTTTAGCAAAGTTGCTAGATAGGAAGGAGTAATCGTTATTTTCTTCCCTTTGACACTAGTTACTAGATGGTCAACATTGTCCATGTTAACCTTAAGGTTTGTGTAAAATTCCCTTACTAACTGTGGGAAGGTATTTCTGGAGAGAGAGAAGAATTCAAACCAGCCATTTTTGGAGATCCACTCACAGAACGGTTTCTCAGCCTCTACGAATCCCTTAGACAACCAGCGGCACCGGAGTACCTCACAATTATATACACTGTTGTAAACCTGAAGAAATACATTTTCCTTAGGTTGTTTCTTCTTCTTTTGTTTCTTCGATGGAGTGGCCTGGTCAGCTTGGGGATTTTTGCTTGGAGTTGAACCCTTAGTCTGGTCATGCTGACCATGTTCTTGAGACTCAGTTGAAGTCTCCTCATGCTCCAGCTCAGTATGAGATGAGGGATTTTCATCGGAGCGATTTTGGTCGTAATCGGCACCAGAGATATTTTGAGAATCAGACATGACTTTCTTGAGAAATTTTGAGAGGTTTTGGAATTTAAGAGAGAGGGAGATTGAATGCCAAAAGTTTTGAATGTAAAGAAATATGAGTGGGAATTCGTCCACTATTTATAAGGATGCCAAGTTGATCTGAAGGGTTAGAATAGTCGTTTTACCTTGAGATGATCAATCGACAATTATTCTGGCATTTATGATAAAATCGGCGCATGTGTTTTCTAATTATTACGCCTACGTCATCCTAGGTGGCTATTAATGCGCGTGCTAGCATTTATTGTGCATAAGAGTTTTACTCAGTTTCGAGAATCCTAATCGTTTGAGATTCTAGGAAGTCAGTTTTACGTAGAAGGAATGTTCGTGTGCTTAGTAACTCAGTTTATGATAATCACTCAATATGTATGTCTACTCAGCATAGGATGATGTAATTCATATTCAGCTCAGCATGTAATAGTTACTAGTTTAGCACAGATCACTCAGCATGTTAATCACTCAACATTCAATTTAAACATAGAATTTTATTGAAGAGGATTAGACATACCGATAGCTTCCCTTAGTATGTTGAATTGCTCACGAGCCAGAGGCTTCGTAAAGATATCCACAAGCTGTTCATCTGTTGGAACATAGGTCAGCTTGATCTCACCCTTGAGTACATGATCCCTTATGAAGTGATGCCTTATGCTGACATGCTTCATTCTGCTGTGTTGGATTGGATTTTTGGATAAGTCAATGGCACTCTTATTGTCACATTTGACTTCGATGGTCTCTGTTTTTACACCATAATCCTCAAGTTGTTGCTTAATCCATAGGACCTAGGCCACACAGCTTCCAGCAGCAATGTACTCAGCTTCAGTTGTTGACAGGGCCACTGACGATTGCTTCTTGCTGAACCAAGATACTAGACAGCTTCCAAGGTAGTGACACCCTCCTGAAGTACTCTTACGCTCTAGCTTATCTCGTCCATAGTCAGCATCAGTGTATCCAATGAGTGTAAAGTCATTTGCATTTGGATACCATAAACCTGCATTAACTGAGCTCTGCAAATATTTGAAAATTCTTTTTACAGCTATAAGGTGAGATTCCCTGGGGTCAGCTTGGTATCTTGCACAATAACATACTGAGTACTGAATGTCAGGCCTACTAGCGGTAAGATAAAGTAGAGAGCCAATCATACCTCAATATAACTTACTGTCTACTGACTTACCTTTCTTGTCAACACAAAGGACAGTGTCAGTACCCATTGGGGTAGATATGGGTTTACATTCTTCCATATCAAATTTCTTTAATATTTCTTTGGTGTACTTAGACTGACTGATGAAGATGCCGTTCTTCCCTTGCTTTATTTGTAGTCCAATGAAGAAGTTGAGTTCCCCCATCATTGACATTTCGAACTCAGTTTGCATCTGTTTACTAAATTCTTTACACATAGATTCATCAGTAGCACCAAAGATTATGTCATCTACGTAAATTTGTGCTAGCAGGGTAGTTTTACCCTTTTTCTTAATGAACAAGGTTGTGTTAGCTTTGCCTCTGACATAGTTCCTGGTCAGTAGGAAACTAGTCAACCTCTCATACCAAGCACGTGGTGCTTGTTTTAGGCCGTACAGAGCCTTCTTGAGTTTATAAACGTGGTTTGGAAATTTTGGATCTTCAAACCCTAGAGGCTGACTAACATATACCTCTTCGTTTATAAATCCATTAAGAAAAGCACTTTTGACATCCATTTAATATAGTTTGAAGTTCATGAAACTAGCATATGCACACAATATACGTATAGCCTCTAACCTAGCAACGGGAGCAAAGGTCTCACCATAGTCAATGCCCTCTTGCTGACTATAGCCTTGGGCTACAAGTCGGGCTTTGTTTCTGACTACATTGCCTTGCTCATCTAATTTGTTTATAAAGACCCACTTATTTCCTATGGTTTTTTGATTCCTAGGTTTTGGTACTAAATCCCATACCTCATTTCTTTTGAATTGATCAAGCTCTTCTTGCATAGCATTGATCCAGAATTCGTCGTGCTCAGCATCGGTGAAGTTCTTTGGTTCATAGACTGAGACGAACGCAACATTGCTAAGATATCTCCTGAGTTGATTCCTTGTCATCAGGTTGTTCTCAGCAGCATCAAGAATGGACTTCTCCGAATGTCCTCTTGGAATTTTTATTTCTTTGGGTAATGTTGAGTTGTCAGGAATAGGTGTTTCTACAATATCTGCAGGAGTAGATTGGTCAGCAAAGGTAATTTTGGGTTCGTGTTTACCTTTGATCAGCTCTTGTGGTGATGACTTAGCGGCTCCATTTTGGTCAGCGGAAGCTGAGCTTGGGTCATCTTCGGCGGACTGAGTTGTCTTTCCTACAGGGTCAGTTTCGTCGAACTCAACATGTATAGACTCTTCTACAACCTGAGTTCATTTATTATACACCCTATATGCTTTACTGTTAGTTGAGTACCCTAGAAAGATTGCTTCGTCAGCTTTAGCATCAAATTTAGCAAGGTTTTCTTTTGTGCTGAGTATAAAACATTTACACCCAAAGGCACGAAAGTAGCCAATGTTGGGCTTTCGTCCTTTCCAAAGTTCATAAGGGGTTTTCTTGAGTATAGGTCTAACTAAAGCCCTATTGAGTATATAACATGCTGTGTGGACAGCTTCACCCCAGAAATACTTTGGAAGCCTATTTTCACTCAGCATTGTCCTAACAATTTCAACTATTGATCTGTTCTTCCTTTCAACAACCCCATTTTGTTGAGGAGTCCTAGGAGCAGAACAATTATGGTCAATGCCACTGACTTCACAGAATTCGTCAAACTGTTGGTTTTTGAATTCTCCGCCATTATCACTTCTAATATGAGCTACTTTTAGGTCTTTGTCAGTTTCAAGCCTTTTGACTAATGTGGAGAACATCTCAAATATTTCATCCTTGCTACTCAACAAGATGATCCAAGTATACCGAGAGAAATCGTCTACAATGACTAAGGAAAATTTCTTACCGCCCAAGCTGAGTGGCTGGACAGGTCCGAAAAGGTCCAAATGTAGTAATTCCAATGGACGCTTGGTTGAGACAATATTTTTATTTTGAAAAGACTTTTTAGTTTGTTTACCTTGCTGACAAGCATTACATAATTGATCTTTCTCAAATCTAAGTTTGGGCAATCCCTCAACTAATTGTTTTCTTGCTAATTTGGCAATGAGGTCCATGCTTACATGACCAAGTCTCCTATGCCATAGCCAGGAGTTATCCTCCTTTGACACTAAGCATATGTTTTTCGAAAAATTCTTTTCTAAACTCAACATGTACACATTGTCAACACGAGGGGTAGTTAAAATCAAATTGTTTGTTTTTCCCTCGAGTATCCGACACTCAGTGGCATCAAATACAACCTTTCTTCCGCTGTCACACAAATGAGCTATGCTCAATAGGTTATATTTGAGACCCCTAACTAAGGAGACTGACTAAATAGTAGGGTTACCTCCGATAGTACCTGAACCGACTATCTTACCCTTTTTATTGTCTCCGAAGCTTACACTTCCACCTCGTTTACGCTCAAGTGTGATGAATTGAGTTTCATCACCAGTCACGTGCCTCGAGCATGCGCTGTCAATATACCAAAGCTTTGACTTCTCCACGCACCTCAGGCTCACCTGCATTTTGAATCATTCATCTTTAGGTACCCAGTTCTTTTTGGGTCCTCGTTGGTTAGCATAAACAGGTGCTACATCATATTTTAATTTGTGAGGACATATATTTATTGTGTGGCCAGCTTTACCACAGAAGTCACAGTAGGTCACCCTTTGAGAGTGATTTTGTTTCTGGTCAGCACGATTGTGCTGAGCATGCCAACATACCTTAGTGGTATGGCCTTTCTTTCCGCAGAAGTCACATTGGACATTCCGCCGAGTATACCAACACACATCAATGGTGTGCCCTCTTTTCCCACAACAGTCACACTGACTGTTCCGCTGAGTGTACTGTCTATACTGACCAGTACCTTGAAACTCAGCATTGGGATAGAACCCTTTCTTTGCCGATTTACTCAGCTGGTTTTGTATGGTTGTGATGTCCTTTCTAAGCTTCTTTGATTCAGTTTGGACTTCCGAGACAAAACCATGCATGACTTTTAGATTTTCATCTTGCCTGGTGTTGTCTTGGAGAAGATATTGGAGGTCACTCAGTTTGACCTCTTCAATCTCATCACATCGCCTGTTGAGTGCCTTTATTTTCTTGTTACACTTTTTAGTCAGTGTGTATAAGTCACTCAGAGCATTAACCATTTCATTTCTAAGCACGAGTAAAGATGTTACCTCATTTGAGTGATCCTCTTGGTCAGTGTCATTTGAGAGGTCAACTTGCTCAGATCGGCAGTGGTCAGCAGCGTCATCGGCCATGAAGCATATATCTGCTGTTTCATTTGCATCAGCTTCAGATGAGGTTGACTCATCACTGTCACTCCATGTGGCCACCATGGCTTTCCTGCTTCCTTTCTTTTCTTTCTTCAGATTTGGACATCTTGATTTAATGTGCCCAGTTAGGTGGCATTCAAAGCACGTGATAGGTTTGGAGCTGTCCTTTTTGTATTTATCACTGGACTCAGCTTTGTACCTATCGCCTCTTTTGTATGGCCTCTTGCTGTTCTTGTCATTCTTTCTGGACAGCTTCTTCATCTTTCTTGTGAACATGGCCATCTCCTCATCATCTGATGAGTCAGCTTCGGTTGAGTCAGCTTTCATGACAAGTGATTTCTGCTTCTTGTCTTCTGACTTTTCTTTAGCTTCAAAATTTTTCATAGAGATCTCATGGGTCAGCAGAGATCCGATTAGCTCGTCGTATTTGTACGTGGTCAAGTCCTGAGCTTCCTCCACAGCTGTCTTCTTAGCTTGCCAGCTCTTAGGGAGACTTCTTAGGATTTTCTTCACCTGCTCCTCTTCTGTGAAGTTCTTTCCAAGTCTCTTAAGCTCATTTATAATATTGGTGAACCTTGAGTTCATCTCCGAGATGTCTTCATTCTCATTCATCTCGAACAGTTCGTATAATCTCATATGTTGGTTCACTTTGGACTCATTGACCTTGTTTGTGCCTTCATAGGTCACTTCGAGCTTCTTCCATATTTCCTGTGCTGACTCGCAACCTGAAATCTTATTGTATTCTGCAGCATCTAACGCACAGTGAAGCATATTGATAGCCGAAGCATTATTTTGTAATTTTTTAAGGTCATCTTCTGACCACTCAGTTTCACTCTTGACAACTTTTTCATTGTCAACAGTTTTGTAGGGCACATATGGGCCTTGAACTATTGCAAGCCACGCACTCATGTTTGTAGCTTGAATAAAGTTTTTCATCCTGTTTTTCCAAAATGTATAGTTTGATCCGAAAAACAAGGGAGGCCGACTAATTGATAATCCCTCGGGGAGAATCTGTGTTGTTTGATTTCCTGGAAGGAAACGAGTGCTGTTCTCAGCCATTTATCGGGATCAGCTCAAGATAGTTATATCTTAGAGTAGTGAGCTACTGAGCTCTGATACCACTTGTTGGTCCCGTGTGATTAGTTCCAAGGGGGGGGGGGGTAGGAACTAATGTAACTTTTTCGTTTAATTATGCTGACTTAATTAATTCTTAAGTTATTTGACTTTATTTTGGTCAGCACGACCGAGAGATGTAAAACAGCTTTAGTCAGGTGCTGACTAGAACTGTTTTACTTATGAGTTTGGAATTAATACTTAAGGTCAGCTTCCAACTCAGCACCACGATTACTCAGTGTCAGCTTTTACAATTTATATCCTGAGCAATTTAATCAAGCAACACATACAAATATATATTGAGAGAGAGAGAGTTAGAAATTACTCAGCAAGACTTATCCTAGTTCGACCTCTCCGCCTACGTCCAGTCCCTAGAGTCCCTCCGGGCTTTTTCAATCCAATACTGAGCTCTTTAAAGGTAGAGCACAAACTGTTTATAAGGCAGTTGAATATGCAAGAGTACCTTCCTCTATTCATCTACTCAACTCCTACTAAGCGCTATAACCGAACACTCAGATTCTCTACCGCTGAGTACTTAAAACCGAGTACCCAACACAGCTCTCTCAATTTTACAATTGATACAAACTTGTTCTTTCTAGATGAAGAACACTTTAGATGATTACAAAATCAATCTAGCTTTTACACAGAAATGGAAATTTGGTGTAAGATCTTTTTCTTGTTTGAATGTGCTTTGTATGTATGCTCTTTTTCTCTTTGTATTTTTCGGCAATCGGCTGAGGATCCAAGAATGAACTTGTCCTTTTATAGTTGAAGTCTGAAGCTCTAATGATTTGAATCTGGAATTATCCGTTGGATTCAAACGGATCTATTGTGTCATTGTTCTGGTCAGCTTCAGATTTGCAGGCCAATCCTGTCATCTGAATTTAGCAGGCGTCAGGCTTGTCTTCTTCCGGCAGGTTCGTCTTCTAGCACCAGTTCATCTTTTAGTTAACGGACAGTTGACCAATGCATCTTGAAATTGACTCTGGGCGTAATTCCAAAGCTTCTGTTATTTGTGCAGACAGTTGTCGGATCTTGTCTTCTAGCAAACGGATCAATCGCGCTGTCCTGATGAACACTCAGCTTGACTTTATTGATGTTTCTTTTTGTTCTTTGTTTCCGAGTCATATTCTCACTCAGCTTCCGTGGTCAGCTTCGTCTGCAAGCATTAGTTTAGAGGAAGACTTCTCTTCTTTGATACTGAGTTGCGTTTCACTCAGCTTCTTTGGTTGGCTCCATCTTCAAATGTTTGTTCTGAAGATGGCTTTTCTTGTATTATACTGAGTTACACTCCACTCAGCTTGTGCTGTGTTCTCATGCTGACTTCGTCATGTCTTACTTTTTATTTCTGTTTTCATTTATACTTATACTTAACATTGAACAAACATATTAGTACAATTAAATCAAAGCACTTAAATTTAATTGACTCTTAATCATGGATTAATTTAAGTAATTTTGTCAAATCAATATCATGTGGAAAGGTGTTTCAACAGAAGGTTTACCCTTAAAACAGATAAAGTTAAGGAGCTTACTCATATTTTTTTGCCTTAAATTTTTGTTTCGAAAGCTTTTAATTAGACTTATTATATGCAAGGCCCAAGACCAACTATGAAAAAAAGCCCAGCCGAACTAAGAAAAAAGCCCACGTTACCCATTTCCTCCTGCCCAATATATAGACAACAAAAACCCTAACCCTAAAACTTAAGCACCCCATCTTCTTCTCTGCGTCTGCTTCCCTTTGCACACACCCTCACACCACCACCATCAACGCAGAGCTTCCTCCGTCGCAAGTATGGGTCGCGTACGAACCAAAACAGTGAAGAAATCTTCACGTCAAGTGATTGAGCGATACTACTCCAAAATGACTCTCGATTTCCACACCAACAAGAAGATTCTCGAGGAGGTTGCAATCATCCCATCCAAGCGTCTCCGCAACAAGATCGCTGGATTCTCTACTCATCTCATGAAGCGGATCCAGAAAGGACCTGTTCGCGGGATCTCACTCAAGCTTCAGGAGGAAGAGCGCGAACGTCGTATGGACTTTGTCCCTGAGGTCTCCGCCATCAAGAGTGATCAGATTGAGGTCGATAAGGAGACTATGGACATGCTTGCAGCTTTAGGTATGGGTGATATTCCTGGCCTTGTTCAGGTCGATCCCGTTGCTGTGCCGACGACTCAATTCGGTTTTGGTAGAGGCGCTGGTGGACCTGGAAGGAGGTTTTAAATTTAGGTCTTTTTTGTGCTTTTGCTTATTTGAATATGGAGATTTTAAATTTAGTTGTTTAAGCAGCATGAATGTTTGGTACTTTGCCATTTTCGAGTAATTTTGTCTATTTAAAGTGCAATTTTGTTTGGATCTATTGGTGTTTATCTTAATTAGCATTGTCGATTTTGATAATATTTTGTTGACCTGTTCATTAACTTAGTTAATCGAATTTGACCATTGAGATTGAGGTGGATATTTCCTACAGTTGCAATCTGAGTTCATTGAGATATCCCCTTTGCTACTTGATCTTTTGGTCGAAGGAATGCTCAGTTTAATATATGGATGCCTAATTGCTTGGGGATTTTAGGTTTTGCAGTCCTCAGCAGTCATGTTTGCCTAATTTAGGGCTTCTTTTTATTACTTTTACTTATTTGAATTTAGTTGTTCAAGTATGTTGAATGTTTTGGTACTTATTTTCGAGTAATTTTGTTTGCTTAAATTGCAATTTCGTTTGGATCTATTGGTGTTAATCTTAATTAGTATTTGTCAATTTTGAGAATATTTTGGTGTCCTGTTGATTAACTTTGTTAATCCAGTTGTGATTGTTCAGATTGAGGTGGGTATTTCCTGCAGTTGCAATTCGGGTTCATTGAGATATCCCCTTTGATGCTTAATGTTTTGGGTTGAAGCAATGTTCAGTTTAGTATATAGATTGGGGATTTTAGATTTTGCAGCCCTTAGCAACACGATGTTCCGATACCCTTATTTTCAATGAAGTTGTGCTTTGAGTATATGGATTCTCTGCATTGATTGGGGATTTTAGTTTTTGCAGTCCTCAGCATTCAGGTTTGCTGATACCTGTCAATCTCTGATATGATAGCACTATTTACATAGACAATCCGCGTGACACATTGTTTTGATACCCTGATTTTCAATGAAGTTGTGTTTTGAGTATATGGATTCTCTGGCATTGATTGGGGATTTTAGTTTTTGCAGTCCTCAGCATTCAGGTTTGCTGATACCTGTCAATCTCTGATATGATAGCATGATTTACATAGACAATCCGTGTGACACATTGTTTTGATACCCTGATTTTCAATGAAGTTGTGCTTTGAGTATATGGTTTCTCTGGCATTGATTGGGGATTTTAGTTTTTGCAGTCCGTAGCATTCAGGTTTGCTGATCCCTGTCAATGTGAGAGTTTATTTATAGGTTGATTGCTTGACGAGTATGAATATCAAATGATACAGGTTGCTTTTGATTATAGGGCCGTCAATCTATATGATAACATGATTTACATGGACAATCTGCGTGACATGTAATTTTGATACCCTACTTTTCAATTTTATGCATTTGTTTTTTCGTTCTGATGTTACCCGTATTCATTTGCTAATCTTGGCGCCTGACACAATCCCTTTGATACTGTTATAAAAGAACAGGGAGTATTAGTCTTCGTACATAAGCCACCAGTGCTTGCTGTCTATCGTTTTTTGGAAAGTGTCAATCCTAATGCACAAAACAGTACCATTTTAGCTTTAACATTTGTTAAATAGTATCAATTTAGCAATGGGTAACTGAACTTAACGTCTTAATGTTTGTGAAATGGTAGTAATCTAGTTTCAAGTTCTGTTACCTAGGATTAAATTGCTGAGGTTAAAATGGTATTATTTTGTACATTGAGATTAAATTGTCACTTTTCAAAAAAACCTTCAGGTTGTTTTGGTTCTGCAAGCTCATAAAACCTAACTCTCTGATTTTAAGGTGTTTTATTTATTCACAGAAGTTCTAGCAAAAACAGAGCTAATAAACCTAAGGCCTAATACATTACCAGCATCCTGAACTTGTCCAAAATAATAGATTGACTCCCTGAATTTTGTAAGTGTTTCACCAGCTTCCTAATGTTTATTTCGTATCACCAGCTCCCTAAACTTGTCTATAAAAGTATATTAGCTCTCTGAACTTTGCAAGTGTCTCACCAACTTCCTAAACTTGCTTATTATGTAACAAATAAATATAAAAATTTATTAAACCTAAATTCTAAAAATACATTGAGAGATTTTTTTGCTTCTACTTTTCAACCTATTATAAGAGTTAGTGTTGTAGGTTTGAGAGATTGAATGGATTAGGATCGAGAGTTAGTGTTGCAAGTTTAGGGAGCTAGTGAGACATTTGCAAAATTCAGGAAGCCAATCTACTATTTTGGACAAGTTTAGGGAGCTAGTGATGTATTAGGCCTAAACCTAATGATGAAAGGAATACACATCTTTTATTTTAATTATTTTTCATCAAAGTTTGAATTTGAGTATGAATTCAGTTCAAAAAGATAAGGTCTAAACCAGCGATGACAATTGGTATTGTATCTGTGGGTATCTCACACTATTCGATCCTAATGAGATTTTCTGTACCTTCTATAAATGGGTATGGGACTAAAATCATTATTTATGACGGGTATGTGAATACTTCTGGAGTACTCGTTACCCATTATAAATATTTTATATATTAAAAAATATTATTTTTTAGATGTAAGATTGGATATTTGAATATCGATCTTTTGTTTTTCAACTATTGAATGATACCATTAATTAAACTACTTTATTCTTATTGATTAATGTTTAATTTGATCAATTTTTAGATTGATTTATTAAATTTACACTTTGTTAAATTTGTAATATTTTTTGTTTTATGTATTGATTCTTAACGGGTAAGAGTATCCACGGATATTCATAAATTAAATAGGATGGATATAGGATGCAAAAGTATATCCATTAGAGTAATGGAACGGGAATGAATAATTAAAAAATAAAAGGGTAAGAGTTTAGAATTAACACTACCTACGGATACTTTACTCGTTGCCATTCCTAATCTAAACTTGTGTTTGTCAATTTGGGAAGTAAAATCAATATGGGAAGTATAAACTAGTAAACTTTTATTTGTAATGTTTTCATACCAGATTAATTTAATCTTATTTAACAGTATATTTGAACAGTTTGGCTTAATAAACATGTTATTTAAATGTGATATGATTACTAATGGTTTAAATTAATTTCACAACAATTTACCGTATAATACAAACAAACTATCTAAATATTTATTATTCAACACAATTTATCATATAGAATGTCTCGATGAGGCAATTTTGCTTTCTCGACAAGCTTACTTCGGACTAAGTAAAGAGAGTACAGGCGAAATCAGTCCCCTATTATGACTGACTGTCTGAATAATGATCAAATTTTTTGTTTGATAAAAGTAAAATTGATCTTGCTTATAGTTTAAAATTTTAGTATTTTATAAATCTGCACTTTCTCAAAACCACAGACACAAATTTAAACGTATCCATATACTGTCCAATAGACATATTAATTTTGCAATTCAGTTATGTAATTATTTTCAAATAGAAGATTAGACATGTTTTTAGTACTATTTCACATTTTTGATGTACAATCTTAATTTTGCATATTTTGTTGACCTCCTACTAAAATGTACAACCAGTAATTGTGACCAGTCACCACATCAGCAATTTGACCTTCTTAAAAGTCAAAAGTTGACCGGTCAACGTACCACGTCAGCAATTTTGACTTTTATGAAGGTCAAATTACTGGCGTGGTATGTTGACTTCGTGTTGACCAGTCATAGATGTTAAATTAACTCCAACTTAGAATATCTGTTTACAAAAATTATAGGAATAACACAACAATTTGTATATAGATACATCAATACAATTCCAGATCAACTCAGCAACAGCAACTCAAATTCTCAAAAAACAAATTATAATACAATCGTTACTTCCGCGCGGAAACCCTGTTTAACCAAATGCATAGAGATGTTTGGTTCCAGTACATACATATAAACAGGTAAAATGATCAAAGTAGACATTTCCTTCTCAAATTTAATGTAATATCGCATTCTTTTTCGGATACTTCAGTTTGAAAACTCACCAGCAAACTTATTGGCTCGAATTTGCGAGGCCAACCAAATTCATCATATTGCGGTCCTCCTTGAATCTCTCCAACACCGTACCTTTAAGAGCGTCCTGTTTTTCTTGCTTTCCTCCTTTTTGAACAATTCCCCAGCATTCTATAACATCCGGGATAATGCGAGTGGTTTTAGAGAGGGAAGGACTGCCAAATGTGGTGCAAGCGAAGGTGTGTCCCGTATCAAAGCTTGCTGCAAGGAATAGGCCGAAGTGATTTGAACGTCCTCCAAAACCAATGCCATTTGGGATGCTTTCTGAAGTGAAATTCGCTGCACACTGCCAATTCATTAACAATTATAACATCATTTTCTAAAAAAAACCCGAGCCGAGCACACATTATATTCACTACAACTGATGCTAACTAGATTTTCGCTTCTAATCTTAAGCCATAAAGCATGCAGTGCAGTTAGTATCATCCTCAACCAAAGGAAGAAAGTGAACTTGAAATAATTGTTCAAACGGCTAAACCACCGTAATGAATGTAAAAATAGATTGACTTGCATAATCTAAAGGGTAAATTAAAAAAAAAATCCATGTGGTTACACAAATTGTCAAAGGCATACCCATGGTTTTTTTTGCGACCAAGAGATGAATGAGTAAGTCGCTTTGCTAAAAATGAGAATTTTTAGTTTGACACTCTAAAATGACCAAAAATGAAAATTTCCAAGAATTAAATCAACTTCAATTCTTGGAAATCTTCATTTTGAGGTCATTTAGGTATTGTTTGGTGGGAGAGAAATGAATGGTTAGAGAAAGAAAGCTCCAAAATTGCTAATTTTGGAAAATAAAAACCGTGGTTCCATAGTAACCGTGATAGTAAACAATTTTAATTCTTGGAAATTTTCATTTTGAGGTCGTCAAAGATCATTTTTACAGTGTCAAACTAAAAGATCCTAATTTTTAGCAAAGTGGCAAAAGAACCACAGGCATGCTCTTGACAATTCGTGTAGCTACATGTTTTAGAATTTACCCTAACCTAAATTCATCAAATTCATGTCTCTCAGTCAGATATACATGCATTGGCAATTTTGAAACAGGGAAATTTTTTTCCCTGTCAAGGCTGTCCGCTACAAGATTGCGTAAGAATTGCCTCACTCTTTAATTGCTTGAAAACCTGTAGCTCAAAAACCTCCATCACATTGAAATTCACCTCTGCTATACTTCCATTTCAATCGATGATTCAAACGACCTGGTTTTGGGTTCCTAGTTATCCAAAAAGGAATTCTGAATAGGAATAACTGGCCATGGATTTTTTGTGACATGTATTGATCTGGTGGTGTCTCTAACTTTCAAAGTTACAATCTGGGATGCACTTACAACAACAACAACAACAACAAAGCCTTAGTTCCGAAATGATTCGGGGTCGGCTAACATGAACCATCATATAAAACCGTGAAAATCAAGTCGTGTCAGCGACACAGATTCGCTCCCTCCACTCCGTCCTATCCACTACCATATTTTCCTCAATTCCCAATAAACTCATATCACTCTCGATCACCCTCCTCCAAGTTTGCTTAGGTCTTCCCCTACCCCTCACCACTACATCCCTTTGCCACTCTTCGGTTCTCCTAACCGGCGCATCAAGCGCTCTACGTCTCACATGACCAAACCACCTTAGTCGGTTTTCTCTCATTTTATTCTCAATAGATGTAACCCCTACTTTTGTCCTAATTATTTCATTACGCACCCGGTCCTTTCTCGTGTGACCACACATCCATCTCAACATACGCATCTCCGCCACCGACATCTTATGGATGTGGCAGTGTTTCACTGCCCAACACTCCGTACCATATAACAATGCTGGTCTAATTGCCTTCCGGTAGAATTTTCCCTTCAATCTATTAGGCATGCCGGGATCACAAAGGAAACCCGTAGCACTCTTCCACTTCGACCAACCAGCTTTAATCCTATGGGCAACATCTCCATCTACTTCTCCATCCGTTTGGATAATAGATCCTAAATACCGGAAGCAATCCGAGGCCTGAACAACTCTCCCATCTAGGGTGATTGTCCCTGCCTCCCTACTCCTACGGCCGCTAAACTTACACTCCAAATATTCTGTCTTACTTCGACTCAACTTAAAGCCTCTAGATTCTAGAGTTTGCCTCCATAGTTCCAACTTCATCTCCACTCCTTCTTTCGTCTCATCAACCAACACAATATCATCTGCAAACAGCATGCACCATGGTATACCATCTTGAAGTGAACTTGTTAGTTCATCCATAACGATGGCAAAAAGAAATGGGCTTAGTGCGGAACCTTGATGCACTCCAATCGTAATAGGAAACTCTTCAGTTTTCCCAACACTAGTACGTACACTCGTGCATACTCCCTCATACATGTCCTTTATGATGTCAATATATTTCCGCGAAATGCCTTTCCTTATCAAGGCCCACCAAAGTACTTCCCTTGGTACCTTATCATATGCTTTCTCCAAGTCAATGAAAACCATATGCAAGTCTTTCTTCTTATTTCGATAGTGCTCCATTAATTGTCTCATTAGATGGATGGCTTCCATAGTTGATCTTCCCGGCATAAAGCCAAACTGGTTTTCCGAGATCTTCACCGTCCTCCTTAGCCTTTGTTCAATCACTCGCTCCCAAAGTTTCATAGTGTGACTCATTAATTTGATTCCCCGATAGTTGGCACAATCTTGGACATCGCCTTTGTTCTTATACAAAGGGATTAAGGTACTTTTCCTCCATTCTGATGGCATCTTATTGTTTCTCCAAATTTTGTTGAAGAACGTCGTCAACCATTCGATTCCTCTTTCTCCCAAACATCTCCAAATCTCAATAGGGATGCCATCAGGTCCTACTGCTTTCTTCAACTTCATCTTACTTAATGCCATTTTGACTTCACCCTTTTGAATTCTCCGCAGGCATTCATGATTTATCATATCGTGATGGATACTTATATCTCCAACATCTTGTTGGCGATCTCCATTAAATAAGTCATCAAAATAGGACCTCCATCGTTCCTTGATATCCTTATCTCCAACTAGGACTTTCTGGTCCACATCCTTCACACATTTAACTTTTCCGAGATCTCGCGTCTTCCTATCTCTCATCCGAGCAATTCTATATATGTCTCTTTCCCCTTCTTTCGTATCCAATCTTGTATACAGATCCCGATTCACCTTTGCTCTAGCATCTCGTATGACCTTCTTTACTTCCCTTTTAGCCTCTTTGTATTTTTCGTAGTTCTCGTCACTCCTACATTTCCCCAATAGTTTATAGGATTCTCTCTTACTCTTTACTGCTTGTCGTACTTCTTCTGTCCACCAAGATGTGTCCTTACCCGGTGGCATGCTACCTTTAGATTCCCCTAGAACTTCCTTCGCTACTTCCCTTATACTATGCTCCATCTTATTCCATATTGAATCTATATCTGAATCCATATTGCAAGTCCAAATATCTTTTTTGGTCATCCCATCCACAAATTTTTGTTGATTCTCCCCTTGCAATTTCCACCACTTAATCTTAGTCTCTACTTGAGGTGTTTGTTTTCTTATACATTTCCTACTTCGAAAATCTAGCACCACTACTCTATGTTGGGTTGTCGTACTCTCACCAGGGATCACCTTACAATCAATATAACTCTTTCTCCAAGCACTCCTTACTAAGAAGAAGTCAATTTGGCTCGCATTACCGCCACTCCGATAAGTCACTAAGTGGGATGTTCTCTTCATAAACCATGTGTTCATGATACTCAAGTCATAGGCTGATGCGAATTCCAAAATATCATTTCCTGCTTCATTCTTATCTCCAAAACCATACCCTCCATGAACACTCTCAAACCCATCTCGCCTAGAACCCACGTGTCCATTGAGATCACCCCCTAGTACCATTTTTTCATCCCTAGGAACCTGTTGCACCACTTCCTCTAAGTCATCCCAAAAAGCTTGTCTTATAGACACATCTAATCCTATTTGTGGCGCATATGCACTAATGACATTCACAACCTCATCCCCTATCACTAGCTTAACACTCATAATTCTATCGCTCTTCCTAGACACCGCTACTACCTCATCAATATACTCCCTATCAATAAGAATACCTACTCCATTTCTACCCTTATCCTTTCCTGAGTACCAAAGCTTATAACCCCAAGGAGCTATCTCTCTAGCCTTGGCTCCAACCCACTTGGTTTCTTGTAGGCATAATATATTTATTCTCCTCCTCTTCATAACATCTACAATTTCAGCTAATCTTCCTGTCAAAGAACCTATGTTCCATGTCCCAAAGCGTAACCTACTACCCTTACCCCTACCCCTACCATTACCGTGGACTAGCTTATTTACCCGCAACCCTTGCATATTTGACACCACCCCCGGGTCCTGGGGTGGCGCGCCGCTTCGGGGCGACGACCTAGCAACCCTTGCACATTTATCACTACACCCGGGTCTAGGAAGTGCAGCGCGTCGCTGAGTAGGGAACGCCCCAACGGTATTTATATTATGGTTCATGTCATAAGATGTGGCTAAGTTTTACGCTGGCCGCCACAAACCTACCGCAACCCTCCTCCTTTGTCCGGGCTTGGGACCGGCTGTAAAGGCCACCAAGTGACCCTCACAGGCGGAGTTCTGGGATGCACTTACATGGGTAATAATACGGTTGCGGGTGCAGCAAACAACATTTTTAAAAAATACGAGACACGGGTACGGAAGGACACGCTATATATATAAGTGACATTCATTGGTACTATAAACCATAAATAACATCCATAATAAGTCATTAAATCAACAAAAAGAAACATTGGATACTTCAAACTATTTAAACTACCAAAAAAGGGGCGGCTGCTATGTTCTTTTCATTAGATTTTGAAATTTCTTATTTTTTATTAGGGTTTTATTTGTTTTTTGTACATACCAACCCCTCTATTTTGTAAAATTATTAAAAAATACCCCTATATTTTATTTAATTAACTTAGAATCTGTATCTCCAAAGTCTCCCTGTTAAAAAAGAAAAAGAAAAAGAGGGGACACTTATTTTGCAGTGTCGGGTGCGTGTCTCCGGAGTGTTTGACACTCATACGTGAACCTCTTAGAAGTGTCAGTGCTTCCTAGGTTACAATTGGCAGAGTGTTTTCATGGGGTATGCTTCCACCCTTGTTTTAGTAAATGTTTTCCTAACTTTCAAGCGGGGGACCATCCAGAGGTTAAAGACTCCATGGATAGGCCAGGACAGCCATATAACTAGGTGAACTGTCTTTTCTGGAACATCTAATCACCTTTACACCTATATTGAAGATGGCCCAGTGACAGAAACTTAAGCATTCTGTCAGTTTGAACTTCTTAAGTATTTCCATTTGAAAAAAGAGCCCTGAACTTGCTTACAATGGTTTTATTGGCCCCTGAACTTGCTTCAAGAGATATACATTTCAATATGTCCAAATCCAATCATGTTTTGCCACGTGGACTTAGGGAGTTAATCATGTCACTTTAAGCAAGTTCAGAGGCTAACAAGACATTTATATGTTCAGGGGGCCAATCAGCTTTTGGGGCCAAGTTCAGGGGGCTCCTAATGTATTAAGCCAATTTTAAGAGATCAACTTCCTAAAAACAAGATTGTTACACTTACACTTAACCTTAGGATTTCTTGCATAAAAATTTGAACAATGATTCCTTCAGGGTAATTATCATTAGGAATTAAGGGTCAATTTGGCCCCTTAAAGTTGGCAGACAGGTTCAGTTTAGCCCAAATAAAAGTTAAGATATCAATAAAACCTTGAAGTTGGCAATATTTGACAAATTACCCACAAATTTGACAAATTTTTAGGTATTGAAATTTGATTGTATTTGGGGTAATTTGTCAAATATTGCCAACTTCAGGAGCCAAATTGACCCTTAATTCATTACCATTAAGTATCATTGTTGTATAAGAGATGATAACATACCCACTGCACATTGCTGTTTGCACCAGTAGGCTTAAAGATTGAAGCCGTGGGGCAGAGTTGAAACAGAAAAGACTTCATATCCCCATAAAAATCGCCATGCTTTTCCCAAGGCTGTGAAGCATAACCTCCATAAATGCAGTCTTCTTTATCCTTAACAATCAAAACTGTCGGCCCTTCACCATTTCTGCAATTTAGTTCAACAATTACTAATTCCATTTTCTATTTAAATAAACAGTTTTGCCAACCAAGAAGTTGAAATAACATTAGAAATAATTAGCCTCTATACTATAATCGTGCCCATTATTAAAAAAAAACTTAAAATGAAGACAAACCAATGAGAAACCATGAAACATGTAAATAAGTAAACTTGAGAGAAGTTTTATTCAAGAGGAGTTTTCATTTTTATTATAAAATTGCAAGCAGCACAGACCATCTAATCTCATATCAGAAAGCATTCCATGGCCAGTAACAGTATTATGAAGACATTTAATCTCCTTATGCAATATTTAATGCTAAGGTTGTAAAAAATGTTAGGCATCCTCAAGGATTAGTCGGGGACTAGTCGAGAATTAATCAGATTTGCATTTTTATATTTTCTTATTTGTTAATAAACAAATTAACTCCGCCTGTGAGGGTCACTTGGTGGCCTTTACAGCCGGTCCCAAGCCCGGACAAAGGAGGAGGGTTGCGGTAGGTTTGTGGCGGCCAGCGTAAAACTTAGTCACATCTTATGACATGAACCATAATATAAATACCGTTGGGGCGTTCCCTACTCAGCGACGCGCTGCACTTCCTAGACCCGGGTGTAGTGATAAATGTGCAAGGGTTGCTAGGTCGTCGCCCCGAAGCGGCGCGCCACCCCAGGACCCGGGGGTGGTGTCAAATATGCAAGGGTTGCGGGTAAATAAGCTAGTCCACGGTAATGGTAGGGGTAGGGGTAAGGGTAGTAGGTTACGCTTTGGGACATGGAACATAGGTTCTTTGACAGGAAGATTAGCTGAAATTGTAGATGTTATGAAGAGGAGGAGAATAAATATATTATGCCTACAAGAAACCAAGTGGGTTGGAGCTAAGGCTAGAGAGATAGCTCCTTGGGGTTATAAGCTTTGGTACTCAGGAAAGGATAAGGGTAGAAATGGAGTAGGTATTCTTATTGATAGGGAGTATATTGATGAGGTAGTAGCGGTGTCTAGGAAGAGCGATAGAATTATGAGTGTTAAGCTAGTGATAGGGGATGAGGTTGTGAATGTCATTAGTGCATATGCGCCACAAATAGGATTAGATGTGTCTATAAGACAAGCTTTTTGGGATGACTTAGAGGAAGTGGTGCAACAGGTTCCTAGGGATGAAAAATGGTACTAGGGGGTGATCTCAATGGACACGTGGGTTCTAGGCGAGATGGGTTTGAGAGTGTTCATGGAGGGTATGGTTTTGGAGATAAGAATGAAGCAGGAAATGATATTTTGGAATTCGCATCAGCCTATGACTTGAGTATCATGAACACATGGTTTATGAAGAGAACATCCCACTTAGTGACTTATCGGAGTGGCGGTAATGCGAGCCAAATTGACTTCTTCTTAGTAAGGAGTGCTTGGAGAAAGAGTTATATTGATTGTAAGGTGATCCCTGGTGAGAGTACGACAACCCAACATAGAGTAGTGGTGCTAGATTTTCGAAGTAGGAAATGTATAAGAAAACAAACACCTCAAGTAGAGACTAAGATTAAGTGGTGGAAATTGCAAGGGGAGAATCAACAAAAATTTGGGGATGAGATGACCAAAAAAGATATTTGGACTTGCAATATGGATTCAGATATAGATTCGATATGGAATAAGATGGAGCATAGTATAAGGGAAGTAGCGAAGGAAGTTCTAGGGGAATCTAAAGGTAGCATGCCACCGGGTAAGGACACATCTTGGTGGACAGAAGAAGTACGACAAGCAGTAAAGAGTAAGAGAGAATCCTATAAACTATTGGGGAAATGTAGGAGTGACGAGAACTAAGAAAAATACAAAGAGGCTAAAAGGGAAGTAAAGAAGGTCATACGAGATGCTAGAGCAAAGGTGAATCGAGATCTGTATACAAGATTGGATACGAAAGAAGGGGAAAGAGACATATATAGAATTGCTCGGATGAGAGATAGGAAGACGCGAGATCTCGGAAAAGTTAAATGTGTGAAGGATGTGGACCAGAAAGTCCTAGTTGGAGATAAGGATATCAAGGAACGATGGAGGTCCTATTTTGATGACTTATTTAATGGAGATCGCCAACAAGATGTTGGAGATATAAGTATCCATCACGATATGATAAATCATGAATGCCTGCGGAGAATTCAAAAGGGTGAAGTCAAAATGGCATTAAGTAAGATGAAGTTGAAGAAAGCAGTAGGACCTGATGGCATCCCTATTGAGATTTGGAGATGTTTGGGAGAAAGAGGAATCGAATGGTTGACGACGTTCTTCAACAAAATTTGGAGAAACAATAAGATGCCATCAGAATGGAGGAAAAGTACCTTAATCCCTTTGTATAAGAACAAAGGCGATGTCCAAGATTGTGCCAACTATCGGGGAATCAAATTAATGAGTCACACTATGAAACTTTGGGAGCGAGTGATTGAACAAAGGCTAAGGAGGACGGTGAAGATCTCGGAAAACCAGTTTGGCTTTATGCCGGGAAGATCAACTATGGAAGCCATCCATCTAATGAGACAATTAATGGAGCACTATCGAAATAAGAAGAAAGACTTGCATATGGTTTTCATTGACTTGGAGAAAGCATATGATAAGGTACCAAGGGAAGTACTTTGGTGGGCCTTGATAAGGAAAGGCATTTCGCGGAAATATATTGACATCATAAAGGACATGTATGAGGGAGTATGCACGAGTGTACGTACTAGTGTTGGGAAAACTGAAGAGTTTCCTATTACGATTGGAGTGCATCAAGGTTCCGCACTAAGCCCATTTCTTTTTGCCATCGTTATGGATGAACTAACAAGTTCACTTCAAGATGGTATACCATGGTGCATGCTGTTTGCAGATGATATTGTGTTGGTTGAGGAGACGAAAGAAGGAGTGGAGATGAAGTTGGAACTATGGAGGCAAACTCTAGAATCTAGAGGCTTTAAGTTGAGTCGAAGTAAGACAGAATATTTGGAGTGTAAGTTTAGCAGCCGTAGGAGTAGGGAGGCAAGGACAATCATCCTAGATGGGAGAGTTGTTCAGGCCTCGGATTGCTTCCGGTATTTAGGATCTATTATCCAAACGGATGGAGAAGTAGATGGAGATGTTGCTCATAGGATTAAAGCTGGTTGGTCGAAGTGGAAGAGTGCTACGGGTTTCCTTTGTAATCCCGGCATGCCTAATAGATTGAAGGGAAAATTCTACCGGACGGCAATTAGACCAGCATTGTTATATGGTACGGAGTGTTGGGTAGTGAAACACTGCCACATCCATAAGATGTCGGTGGCGGAGATGCGTATGTTGAGATGGATGTGTGGTCACACGAGAAAGGACCGGGTGCGTAATGAAATAATTCGGACAAAAGTAGGGGTCACATCTATTGAGAATAAAATGAGAGAAAACCGACTAAGGTGGTTTGGCCATGTGAGACGTAGAGCGCTTGATGCGCCGGTTAGGAGAACCGAAGAGTGGCAAAGGGATGTAGTGGTGAGGGGTAGGGGAAGACCTAAGCAAACTTGGAGGAGGGTGATCGAGAGTGATATGAGTTTATTGGGAATTGAGGAAAATATGGTAGTGGATAGGACGGAGTGGAGGGAGCGAATCTGTGTCGCTGACACGACTTGATTTTCACGGTTTTATATGATGGTTCATGTTAGCCGACCCCGAATCATTTCGGGACTAAGGCTTTGTTGTTGTTGTTGTTGTTGTTGTTAATAAACAAATTATTATATAAATACAGTTAAAACATTTATACTATCTAAAAATAATAATATAAAATGATTTAATATAGCAAAACATGTATATTTGTAACATATATCCTTAAAAGCGTGCAAACAACAACATTTCAAGAACAATATCATTGAAACAACTCAAACAAGTAACAAATAATGTCCATCAACCATGCGACAATGTTCAAAAGTGAATTATAATTGTTAGATATTAATATGAAATGGACCTCTAACTATCAGCTTGAGCTTTTAGTTCAAATAGTTCCATGGCATGGTATCAGAGCCAGTTAGACCAAGTGGTCTAGGGTTCGATTCCTGACGGCCCCATTTGCGATTTAATTGCAGACATAGTAATATGGGCCTAGGCAGTCCAAGCGACCTTCTTTTTGAACATGTTTAATGCAGACATCTCATGGGGATTAGTCCACCAAAACATTCTAGGTCCCAACTTATGCAATTGGTAATACAACTGCATTTTAACACAAGAAAGATCAGTTAAATAGACCAAGCTCCACCAGCAGACACAAAATGATCAAATTGACTTGTGAAATTTTGAACTTGTTTACAAAAGAGAAATATACAGTACTACCATGCAGAGTATGAGCTAAATACTCTGACCAGGGGAGCATATGAGATATTCATTGCCATATTACCCATATGGAGTTAAAGAAAAGCAACTATTCAATCTGAGGCAAGGCAAGACATGCTTATATTGAAACATGTTTTGTTCTATGGAATAATTGATCAAATGATCCAATGGATCGTACAAGAGGCAAACTACTCACGATATGTTCCCCAGGAATGTGTTGAAACTCTGGCCACTAACAGAACTATTGTACAAAAGTTTCCATTCCTCCAGCTCATGCTGAGGAAGGGCTCCTCCAATATGCCACGCAAATTCCTTCCTCAATAGCATCATATTAGGATCAATATTTTCCTCACATACCAGTTCAGGAATTTGGGACCCGGGTCTTCCTGTACAGAACTTAATAGTAAAATATTGGAGGGACCAACCACACTTTCTTATTCATTTACTCAGATGAATTGTGATTGCCAAAATATTTCACCAAAAATTATCTCGGCATCATAATCAACAAAAGTCACGTGCAGTAAAGCAAAGAGAGACAATATATGCTCTCATTACTTAGAATTCTAGTGAACTTGTAAAAATGGTATGGATTATCAGCATAAGATGTTATTTCTGGCCATTATTTGTAATTTTCCCAGCAAAACTTTGTTGTTGTAAGCCTGATGCATAAGATAGTTCTATAACCACCAAACTCTTCAAGGTTACTAGTGAAAAAAACTAAATTAATAAAACTGAAAAAGAAAAATTCTTGGTTAGATAAAACCTGTTCAGACTACCATATGACTCTAATATTTTATTCCTGATTCTCGACCCAATATGAAAAGACCATAATTACAATTTTGCAACTGTCCATTTCCAGAGAGTTCTGAAATCCGATTATTCGAGATTTATTTTACTTTTTACTTCAAATTGAAGATGAGATCTGTACTGAGAAAAATAGAACAATCATGCTTAACTAAATTATAGTTGGTATATTGGCAGCTATACCTTTGTATCAAAAATTTCAAGTTAACACTTGGAACATGTGACCTACATTCAATAAGGTGGTCTATACTTTATGAATCTACTCATTTAAAGATAGCCTATGAATCTTATAAACTAAATTTAAACACACACAAAAAAAAATATATAAAGGAGAATTTATACTAAAGGTTAACATGCGCTACAAGGAAGAAAAACATCACTAAATGGCTAAATGTGCTTCTTCATATGGTCAATAATTTGCAATCAAACAAAAATGTCTAAGATCATTCATTCGTTGAAGTAGATCCAATCTGCACATTCATCAAAAAGTACAAAAAGTATAGAGCAACAACATGAAAAAACGATTTGAAAGGGCAAGGGATTACAGAAATGCGGAATACGAAAACCTGCATTAGGCGGAATCAACAAGCCACCGAGGAACTTCCTGACGGATGGGAGAAGACTACACCAAGTTCTGAAATCCTCAAAAGACATACTTTTTTCAGTAGATCCTTCAACATCCTTTGAAAAAGTTGCAGCATTAAGAAACATATTAACAACATCCTCACAAGAAGTTGATTCATCTTCATTTACATTTCGGGAAAAGACACTCTTCATGACTGCAATTAGAACAGATTCTACATCAACCCTGACAACAAATAAAAATCAACACCAGTCAAATGGGAAATAGTATTGTTACATGTCACATATTACATAATATCGACTACATCAAATTCAACTATCGATTTAGCTCCAAAAGCAGCAAAAAGAAGCCTAAACATGCAATCCACACGTCAAATTAGGCCTAATTGAAAAACAGCATACCTTCCAATTAATCCATCATCTGTTAAATCAAGTAATTGATAAACAAACTCATCCATTTCATCTCTTGTTCCTTTCTCATAAATGCTCTGCATATGTGTATACATAAATTTGAACTTAAATGAAACAAAAATTTACAGTTTATTCAAACAAATAAAAAGTCAAATTAATATCCTTACTTTAGCAATCACGAGGTCCTGGAAAGTAAGTTTGTTATCTTTTCTTTTCTGAGTAACTAAGTCGAACAATCTCTGGCCTAGAGGACCTTCTAATCCAAAATATACCTAAACAAAACAAGTAAAACCAAATCAATTCCCAATAATTGCAAAAAATTAATTCATCACACTGATCGACAAACAATAACTAATAAAATCGGTTATATAACTAACCTGAAAAGCAGAGAGGGATACGTATTCACCATTGCTGTTTGATTGTGCGGCCAAAGAAGTAAAAAATGATTTGAGGTCATCAAGTTTATGTTGAGTAAAAGCTCTGCGCTAAAGTTCGAAGTTGTTAATTACAAGCAACAAAATTGAGTATAGATTAGAAGGAGAATAAGTGAGCTCGACGGTGAAACCTGGTGGCAGAAGCAAAGCGAGCATTCGCCGGAGGAGATTGAGCGTTGCCCATTTCCACGGTGCTACTGAGACCTTTTTTTTTTCTTTTTCCAATTTCGGTAAATGTATAATTGAATTCCTTTTGAATTGATGACCTTGTATTTTCTAATAATTACACGGGGGCCCTGCCGACCTCTTGGAAGTATTTTATTTTCTTCCCTATATTTTTTTTTTTATTTTTACTTAATTGGGATGAAATCCAAATTTCTGCCTAATATAACTATTCAAATTAAAAGTCAAAATGATACTTGAAGTTGGAGGGAAGATTACTTTACCGAAAATCGATATTTAGGTTTCAACTCAGTTCCGAAGTTGGTAATTTTTACAATTGATAACTAACTTTCGATTTGGATTAAACTGACATTGATTGCCAACTTCATGATCATTTCGACTCTTTTCAACTTTTGAAAGAACATACAATAGAAGGAGAAAATTTTGAGACCTATACGGGACAATTCCTTTAAGATAGAATTTGCTTGTTATGGAGTAATTCTTCCATAATACAACTTATTGGTTAAATTTTAACGTTACTAGATAATTATTACTCGAAAAATGAAGAACAAGAAAAACAAGGAGCGCGTAATTTTTTTTCCTAGAGTATTTTTTATTAGATATGGATATTTCTGCTGTAATTTAGGAATATAATTGATTTGTAATTATCATGTTCACACATATATCTTGTGTATATATATCATATTATCAATGAATGGAAAGGCAAGGATTCTACCTTATCATGGTATCATGAGCCTAATTTCTTTCCTAAAAACTCTCTCCTAAAATTTCTCTCCCTAATCCCACCCAAATCTCTTCTTTCTCTCTTCCTCATTCTGCCGTTCTTCATCCCTAAAAACTCTACTGCCACCATGCCAAACAATGAACAAAACAATGGTGCCGCCGCCGCACCAACTCATCCGGCCCTCTCCATTATCAACATTACCTCCTTTATTCGTGATCCTCTCGAATCCGGCAAAGGCCTCTATACCACTTGGGCTGAACTTTTTAAAACACATGCCCGTGCTTTTCAAGTTCTTGATCATATCCTTCCTGAAACCGACGATAAATCGGAAACCTCTTCTTCGGTTATGAAAGCAAAGAATCCAGGTTTATGGTCTCGTGTTGATGCCATCGTGTTGCAATGGATTTATGGAACCATATCTTCAGACCTTCTCAACAGTATCATCGGACCAAATTTAACAGCCGCCGACGCTTGGAAACTCCTAGAACAACAATTCTCCGATAATAAAAATTCAAGAGCCCTTTATTTACAACAAGAACTGTCCAATGCTAAACTTGAAAATTTTGATGATATCTCTGCCTACTGCCAACATTTGAAGTCCCTCTCGGACCAATTAAGCAACGTCGGGGCTGCCGTATCCAACGATCGTCTCGTTCTTCAATTAATTTCGGGGCTCACTGACGCCTACGAGACAATCGGAACACAAATTCGCCACAATGACATTCTGCCCAATTTCACAAAGGCAAGGTCCATGTTATTATTGGAAGAATCTGCCCGTAAAAAACGCACAGCCGCCACCGTCGGATCTGAAATTGCCGCCGTTACTATCGCCCAACAGTCCCCGTCGAATCAAGCTCCTCCATATTCAAATCATGTTCGGCCTTCTTTCCCTCAAAATTCTGGCGCTGCTCGCGGTGGCCGGGGTTATTATCACCGTGGCAGAGGCGGACGGGGCAGAGGCGGACGATGGCAGCAAAATAGCGGTCCTCGCTGGTCAGGGGCTGTTTCTTTACAACAGCCATGGGGGTACGGGCCATGGACTGGACAGGCGCCCCAATGGGCCTATCCCCCATGTCCTTATCCTTCTTGGCCCAATTCTTCACATGGTGCAACTCATGGTGCAACTCGCGGGCCTGTTTTTAATAACAATTCTTCTGCAGTCCAGCCAGGCATATTGGGAGCCCATCCGCAAGCCCATCTGGCCCAGTATTACACTCCAACAAACATTGAGGCGGCTATGCACACCTTGACAATCACACCACCTGCAGAACCTTGGCATATGGACACCGGCGCCACTTCTCACATGAGCGGGGATGGAGGTAAACTCACATCTTATTTAAATAAGAGTCCTAACACGAGTATCGTAGTAGGTAATGGCACTTGTATTCCTGTTATCGGTCTTGGTAATGCATCCTTAAAAACAAACAACAAAACCCTAGAATTGAACAATGTTTTACATGCCCCTAGATTAATCAAAAACCTTATATCTGTGCGGAAATTTGCTATTGATAATAATGTGTCCGTTGAATTTGATCCTGTTGGTTTCTCTATGAAGGACTTGCGCACGGGGATCCCTATTATGAGATGTAATAGCACCGGTGATTTATATCCAGTCACATCCTCCTCTTCAGAGTCTTCTTATGCTTTAAATGCTTCTGTTTTATCTCCTTCAGTTTGGCACAATAGATTGGGCCATCCTGGTCCTCAAATTTTAGACAATCTTCGAACTAATAATTTTATTTCTTGTCCTAAAAATGTTGATTTTTCTATTTGCAATTCTTGTGTGCTTGGGAAACATATTAAATTGCCTTTTTATGCTTCTAAAAATATGTCATCAATGCCGTTTGATATTATTCATAGTGATATATGGACATCTCCTGTTCTAAGTTCTAGTGGCTATAGATATTATGTTCTTTTCCTAGATGATTATTCTAATTTTCTGTGGACTTTTCCCTTAGCAAATAAATCTCAAGTTTTTTCTGTGTTCCTCACATTCCGAAATTACGTACGTACTCAATTTGAAAAAGATATCAAAACTTTTCAGTGTGATAATGGTGGTGAGTATAACAATAGTCATTTTCATGATTTTTTTAACAATAATGGTATGCAATTCCGTTTTTCATGTCCACATACTTCCTCCCAAAACGGTAAATCTGAACGAACGATTCGAACAATCAATAATATAATTCGCACTCTTCTAATACATGCTTCTTGCTCTCATTCTTTCTGGCCTCATGCTCTTGCTCATGCGACCTATCTTTTAAATATTCTCCCTCACAAAAATCTTAGTCTTCTTTCACCGACTCAAATTCTCTACAATCGTACTCCTTCTTATACTCACTTACGCACTTTCGGTTGTCTTTGTTACCCACTTGTCCCTTCTTCCTCTAGAAATAAACTTCAACCTAGGTCCTCTCCATGTGTGTTTCTTGGATATCCATCCAATCATCGAGGCTATAAGTGTTACGACATCTCCGCGCGGAAAATAATTATATCTCGTCACGTTATTTTCAATGAAAGCAAATTTCCATTTTCCACTCAACATGTCTCGGCCTCCCCTCCCATTTCTTCTATTTCCAACTCACCTACACAAACAACCCAACCCATTATTCCCTTCCCCACTAATGCGTCCACTCCTAACCAAAGCCCAGTTTCACCACGACCCAACAGTCCCAACCCATCTTCCCAAAACAGCCCATCACTTCCCCCTTCTCCTCTCGACAGTCCCTTTCCTTCTCCAATTCAACACGGCCCAAACACAAATTCCCCACAACAGCTCACCTCCCCACAACAGCCCACTTCCCCGCCTTCTCCCGATCCTATACACGCCAACCCAACCCAACCGACTCACCCTATGACAACCCGAGCTAAACTTGGAATTTTCAAACCCCAAAGAAAGCTCAACTTACACACCACCACTATTTCTCCTATTCCTTCTAATCCCTCACTTGCTTTACAAGACCCTAATTGGAAACAAGCCATGACTGAAGAATATAAGGCTCTTATTGAAAATAAGACGTGGGTCCTCGTACCCCGTCCTTCTAATGCTAATGTTCTTCGTAGTTGGTGGATTCTCAGGCACAAATTTAATGCAGATGGATCTTTTGAAAGATACAAAGCAAGACTTGTTGGAAATGGGGCGAATCAACTTGTTGGGGTAGACTGTGGTGATACTTTCAGTCCAGTTGTTAAGCCAGCAACAATTCGAGCTGTATTAAGTATTGCACTTTCTAAAGGTTGGCCACTACATCAGCTGGATGTAAAAAAAATGCTTTTCTTCATGGGGATCTTCATGAGACTGTTTATATGCATCAACCACTGGGATTTCGGGATCCCAACTATCCAGATCATGTATGCCTTCTTCAAAAGTCTCTTTATGGTCTCAAACAGGCACCACGGGCGTGGTACCAACGGTTTGCCTCTTTCTTGTCTACCATGGGTTTTTCTCACAGTAAATCTGATCATTCACTGTTTGTCTTTCGTCGGGGAGCAGAGATGGCATATCTACTCTTATATGTGGATGACATCGTTCTAGCTACTTCTTCCACTGCTCTACGAGAGTCAATTATCAACAAATTGAGTTCCGAATTTGCTATGAAAGATCTTGGCCCATTGAGTTATTTTTTAGGGATATCTGTCACTCGGAGCGCCAGCTCTCTTTTTCTGTCTCAAAAGAAGTATGCTACTGAGATCATTTCTAAAGCCGGTCTTTCTTCAGCAAATTCCTGTACAACACCTGTTGACACTAAGCAAAAACTGAGTGCTTCATCTGGTTCTGCTTATCATGATCCATCTGAGTATCGAAGTTTAGCTGGTGCATTACAGTATTTGACTCTCACTCGCCCAGACATCAGTTATGCTGTTCAGCAAGTCTGTTTATTCATGCACGATCCCAAAACGTCTCATATGGCAGCTATCAAGCGGATTCTTCGATATGTTAAAGGAACCCTGGAGTTCGGACTTACATTCACAACCTCTTCACTAGATTCCTTGGTCTCCTATACAGATGCAGATTGGGGGGGATGTCCTGACACTCGACGTTCTACTTCAGGATATTGTGTTTTCCTTGGTGACAATCTTCTGTCTTGGTCTGCTAAGCGGCAACCCACTTTATCTCGTTCTAGTGCTGAAGCAGAGTATCGTGGTGTTGCTAATGTCGTATCTGAAACTTGCTGGATTAGAAATCTTCTTCTTAAACTTCATTGCCCTATTAGTAAATCCACCTTGGTATATTGTGACAATGTGAGTGCAGTTTACCTCACTGGTAATCCTGTACAACACCAACGTACCAAGCATATTGAGATGGATATACATTTTGTTCGAGAAAAGGTTGCTAAAGGAGAGGTTAGGGTACTTCATGTTCCTTCTCGTCATCAAATTGCAGATATTTTCACCAAAGGTCTACCACAAATTCTTTTCGACGACTTCCGCTCTAGTCTCAACGTTCGACCACCTCCCGTTTCGACTACGGGGGTGTATTAGATATGGATATTTCTGCTGTAATTTAGGAATATAATTGATTTGTAATTATCATGTTCACACATATATCTTGTGTATATATATCACATTATCAATGAATGGAAAGGCAAGGATTCTACCTTATCATTTTTATATATGTTAAAAAGATGATCTGAGAGGGTCTAATTTCGTCTGGAATTTGTGTCGTTTAAGATGTGCGAGTGTATTGGCAAATCCATTAGGATAAGATTGCAATATCCCTTACGTATTAGAGAATATTTTGGTTAGTTATTAATTAAGGGATAAGGTGTAAAAATACGCATAACGTCTAAAATAATACAATTTTACTTTTAACGTTGGCAGCTAAGAGTAAATTTACCCCTAACGTTGATAAATTGAATCAATTTGAGAAATAATTTATTAAATTGTCTTCTCGGTTATGAATATTCTCATCTACACTTCATATATGTGTCATTTTATCACTAATTAGTAACAAATCATAAACATATGATTAGACGTGAAAAATTAAATAAAAATAAAAAAATATACTGTATTTTGTACGAGTTGGACAAAAAATTCAAATATTTCATCAAATTTTAAAAAATTTAATCTCCAATTTTATTATGAAATCACAAAAAAAATATGAATTTTTTTTTTGAATGCATGTTTTTTTTAGAAACAACGGATATGTAATTGATGCAGAATAATAAACAAAATATCTATGTTTTATAATGATGTGTAAAATTAATCCAACATGTCAACATTAGGGTAAAATTGCTATTGGCTGCCGTTAGAGGTAAATTGCACCATTTTAGATGTTATGAGTAAAATTGTTTCTGTATGTAAACGTTAAAAACATTTTTGCACATTGTCCCATTAATTAACACATTATAAAATATCGTTAGCTTGTAATCTATTTTAACTTCAAGGGATGTGAGATAAGTTATAAATGTTTAAATACATTGGAGAATAAAAACAAAGAAATATTTTAGGATAAACAAATATAATATAATATATACTATACAATACATATTGTTGTTAGCTTATTTTAATTATGGTTGGTTGAAATTTAAATACTATTTCCCTGTATCCCTTAATATATATAAAAACTAAAAATTGTAAATTTATTCTCATTCTAAAATATAACTAAATCAAGTGAGTCAACTTTAAAAAAGTATATATTTTTGAAAAGAATAGAATGGATTGATAACTTATCATTTTATGACAAAATTGCTCTTAAATGCAAAAACTAAAAACAAATGGACAGATCTTCAAAATAAAAAGATTGAGGGGTAACAAATGAAATTTCGAACCGATAGGGGAAAAAAGGTGAAATAGAAATGATATCGCCGATTTTAGCTGCGACACATAACAGAATTTACAGAAAAAATTTCCAAGCGATTTCAACTCTTTGAAATTGAAAGCGAAACCGAATCAGAAAAAGTCAATTCACAGATGTTGCTCTTACTTAGCTCTGATCTGTGAGTTTCCATAACAACAATTGTGTTTATTTTCATTGATTCTCACTTGAATAATGGAACAGATGCTCATTTTTCTATATGCTTATCTTTGTCTATTTATTGCTATGAGCAGATTCCTATGAGCAGATACATGTGAGAGAGGTGTATCTGACTATGTCGAGACCCTGGGTACTGGTTTTTCTGCTATTGTTAATTGTATTTACTTCGCAGTTCGAGTGGAAACAACAATTTGGGAATGAAATTGAAGCAAGTCCGGGAATCTCTAGAAAGGAACAATTTGTTTCTAAACGGGAAGAAGCTATAAAAGAAAAGGTTTGTGCCCTTTTTCCTTTTTCTTTTTTGTTAAATTTCTTATTTTGGATTTGATGTGATTAAATTATGAACTGATTTCGACAAATTTAAGGGGTAGATAATCTTGAGATTTTGCTTCATTTGGTTTCTATGCAATTTTTTTGTCTTCTGTACTGGGAAGTTGTGATTAGGTTATTGTCAATGGATGTTAGTCTCTTAGTTCGTTATTGTCATGAATTTGCATCATATTACCTGGCAATGGTCTATTATGATAATTGCGAAGGTGAGTGAGGAGAGTATATGAAATTATGAAAAACTTCTTAGAGGTGTATGGCCCCTAGTATCTGATTGAGTCATCATGTTGTAGAAAAAATTCATAATATCTTATGATATAACTTCTTTTATATCAGGATTGATGCTGAGTTGATTTTGTGTTTGGGTTTGAGAAAGAAAAGCTTTTGAGTCTGATCTTAGTCTGATTGCTGGATAGTTTGGTGGATAAGCTTTGTACTAGTTAAGTACAATCATAAAAATCCAATGAGTTAAATATCTCTTCTACTTGTTGGTCCTAATTCATCAAGGAGAAGAAGCAAGTTCCTTCAAAATATATTAAGAAAAAAAGGTAAGAGAGAGAATTGAAAGTATAAAACTGTCTAATTACTTTAACTATGGGGTAATAACACTTTGTGTGTGTCTGGAGGGAGGCTTTATAAACAGACATGAAGAGCCTAAACATAGTTACTAAAGGCACACGGTGTACTAAGGCACAAGGGGGTCCTGGAGCCATGGCGCATGGCGATGACGCGTGCCAAAGCAACACAAGGGGCATTAACAAAAATAAAAATTATAAAACTATAAATGGTAATATTTAAATTATAAGAAATTCTAAATTCTAAATCAAAATGTTATCAATACTAAACCATGAGAACATTTTAGGATATTTTCTGAATCCGTGGAATTGGCCGACTCGGTCGATTCGGCCAATTCACCACCGATTCCAATGATTCACATCCGATTCTGTAATAATTTAGATTTACCCTATAGATTCGGCTCGAAATAGATCTGAATCTAATGATACGATTTGCATTGCGAATCGTAAGATTCTGTTATAATTTAGATTTGCCCTATAGTTTTGGTTCGAAATAGAGCTGAATTCTGATAGCAGTGGAGGAAACACATCTAGACATTTTAGAAGTGGAACATACCAGTATAATTGGGTATGATATGTACCCTGATCCAAGTCCGTATGCACCAGACACTGACTAAAAGATCTTCAAACATTTCATTCTCCCTACCAAAACACGAAAGGTTTTTGTGCAAGTCTTAACCCTAAAACTGGCAGGTGAGGAAGCTACAAGGAGAGCCTTTCCCTTTAGTTCTAAAGGAGAAAAAAATAAAATGAAAAAAAGCACCTTTTTCAATCTTCTATGAACCGAAAAGATATTGACCACTGTTATCAGAATCTTGCCATTAGTGATTCGAATCGTACCATTCGATTCAATTAAGCTTTATTTCGAGCTGGATCTATAGGACGAATCTAAATTATAACAGAATCTTATGATTCACAAGAATTCGATTTGATTCAGCTCTATTTCAAGCCGGATCTATAGGGCGAATCTAAATTATGATAGAATCAGATGCGAATTGTTGGAATCGTGGTGAATCGGCCGAATTGATCGAGTCAGCCGATTCCATCTATTCAGGAAATATGCTAAAACAATCGTGATAATAACTACTGCAGCAGATTTCAAAGTGTAGTTTAGGAAAACTAGAAGTGTCCAGTGAAGGAAGGAAATAAATTAGTGGAAAAGAACCAATCATAAATTTAAAGGAACAGCCTCTGTGTTCACTCATTTAGAAAGCCTTCCTGATAATCAAAAACTCTCTTCATTTTTCTACAGGATTTTTATTTCAATCTGCTACATGATGTTTCATCTAGATTGTTATTTTGGACCCTTCTTTTGATTATCTTGTCCTATTTTTTAACTTTGAATTGTGCATTTCCTTGGCTATGGATTCATTTTGTTGATGCAACAAGTAGAACAGATACAAGAATATGAAATAATAGTAAAACTGGAGTAATAGAAATCAAGTGAAAGGATGTGAAAGTGTATGAAACACTTATAAACTGCGCGGAAAGAACAATAGTAGAGAAATCTCCCCTTATGAAACAAGTTAACTCTTACTCTGCGTAAAATTGTTATCTCCGGAACAGTAAAGTGGAACAGTATGAGCGTACAAGAAGCAGAATAATTTCAGAGTAAAACTGGAATTTCATTTTTCAGTATTTGAAATTAGACAGTTCGAATGTGTATAATTAGAACTCGAACGGATACCTGTTTCACGAATGGAGACGACTGTTCATGAAAGGATGATGAATACATGACTGGGATAGAACATATTTTGTTTTACTCTCTGAAATTATTCTGCTTTAATTCGAAACAGGTGATGAATACATGACTGGGATACCCCACATTATATTTTGGGATGTTTGCATTGCTTAATAGTATTTCAGTGTTCGCTCTTCTATTTTTATGCTTGCGGCATAATCCATTATTGACGGCATTTGGTTTCATTAAGCTATTATATAGGGATAAGTATCAAATTTGACCTTAACGTTTTTGAAGAAGTGCAAGTTAGCCTTAACGTGTGAAATTGTGCAAATTTAACCCTAATATTTCTAAGCAAGATCAATTTTAGCCATAAGTTACCAAAAATTTGAAAAAGATGGGTTAACTGTTATTTAACTATCACATCAGACCTTCCAAACAAGTTTGTCGATAAACTGAAGCAATTTTGTCCATTTTTTGTTGGTTATTTGCATAGTTAAACGCGCAAGGGTCCAGGGAGGGGTCCCACCACAAGGGTGTACTGGGGCAAGCCTTCCTTTGCCAATTTTTTTTGGCAAGAGGCCGCTACTAAGACTCGAACCCGTGACCTTTGGTCACACGACAACAACGTTTTACCGTTGCGCCAAGGCTCGCCCTCTATTTGTTTTACACAAAACAGTAAAAAAAAAACCCTTAGCGAAAACACTGAGCATGGCTTGATTAGGCTCCGAGGTTCAGGGGCGAGGCGCACAAGCGAGGGCCTTTTAAACAGGGACTTTCTGCAATCAAGGCTTACTACCTTGAGCCTTGAGTGAGGCGCGCCTTTTAACAATTATGGTTATTTGTAACTATATTAGTAACACCGTAAACATTTCAGACACATTAATAAAGGCTTAATACATCTTTAGCCCCTTGTATTTGTTTCAAAAAGTCAACTGCCCCTCGTACTTTGAAAAAGTTCTATTTACCCCTGAACTTGTTTAAAGTGACCTATTGACTCTCTCAAAGGTATCTATTAGTCTCCTAAACTTTCTTAAAATGATCTATGCCCCTGAACTTGCTTAAAATGTACAAATTTCAACTTTTCCAAATTCTCCCCTTACTCCGCCACGTGTATTTTACGGGGTTAATAGGTCGATTTAAACAAGTTCACGGAGTAAATAGCTCATTTTAAAAGTATAGGGGGCAGTTGACTTTTTTGGACAAGTATAGGGGGCTAAAGATGTATTAATGCCCATTGACAAATTTTTTGTGATAAACTTGTATGTGGCGCAACGGTAAAACGTTGTTGTCGTGTGACCAAAAGGTCACGGGTTCGAGTCTTAGGAGCGGCCTCTTGCCAAATAAATTGGCAGGGGAAGGCTTGCCCCCCAGTACACCCTTGTGGTGGGACCCCTCCCCGGACCCTCGCTCAGTGGGGACGCGTAGTGCACCGGGCCGCCCCTTTTTTAAACTTGTATGTGGCATACTTAGTTGTTAGCATTTTAACATTTTTTTTAGGACGAAACTTGCACTTCACACGTTAGGGTTCGAATTTGGCCCTTATCTCTGTCATTTATGCTGCCTCAAAAGATGCTTTAAGATGATTTTTTCTTCTTCTTCTTCGATGAATGCCTAGTTTAATTTCATACTGTGATTGCTCGAGGTGCAAGGTCATCTAATTATCAGTCAAGGTTTACATTATCAGTGTTACATTTATGTTAATCCTATGGTTTCCATCTTCATTGCAGATCATACTTTCCCAAGAAAAGAACATTCAGAAACTCAATGAGCTTGTTCGAAGTCTTCGAGAACAGTTACTACAGTGTAGGAGTGAGAATGATGGTGCCAATGGCACATCAATCCCTTTGACTGAAACTGAGCATTTACATGAGCTTGAGTTGCAACAAATCTTGGAGGACTAGACATGGATGGATTATGCACATTTAACATCAACATGCTTGGTATGTGAAAAAATATACAAATCTTGTCTATTTTTATAGCTGATTCAAATTCATTAAGTAATGAAAATCATGTTGTTTCAGTTGTTTATGTAATATAAATGTAATGTAATCCACAAGAAAATTACTGATCCCAAATCATACAGTCGATAACATTCTTTTTTAACAGATGAAGGAATAATCCTACTTTGATGAAACTTTGACTTGGTTGCACAAAAGTAAAGATTTTTTTTTTCTTAATACCTTTTTTTTTTTTGCTCTCTGTATTTGGTCCAAAGCTTCAATAACGTTCAAAAGTTCCAAATGACCTTCTATTCTTGTGTAATTGTATTCAACAACCCCATATTATTGTGAAATTGCATTGAATAAACCCTTTTTTTTGTCCAATTGTCAATAACCTTTTATTCTTGTTTAATTGCAATAACCTCTTAACTTTGAAAAAGTTCCTAACTTTTTTTTTTGTCTATTTAGCATTTTTTTTTACATGTGACGAGCATTTTGACATCTTTTGACACGTGGCGAGCGTTTTGACTCGCGGCAGAGTGTTATGCATCCAACAATTTTTTTTTGAGAAATAGGAGGTTATTGAATGCAATTGGATAAGAATAGAAGTTTATTTGGAACTTTTGAAAGTTCAGGGGCAGTTGAATTGGGCCATGTACAGAGAGCAACAAATGTATTATTTTTTTTTTTTTTGGTAAATGAGACTTTGGAGTAACCACTCTATACTTTTTTATTACGGAGAACTTATAGGCGACTTGAATTTGTTTAAAGTGATCCGTTGGTTCCTTAAACTTGCTTACATTGATCTATTGGCTCTTTGAACTTGCATAAAGTGATATACATTTTAATTTGTCTTTGAAGGGAGAATTAGGGGGTTAATCATGCCATGCAACGTGGATTTAGGGGGTTAATCATGTCACTTTAAGCAAATTTAGAGACTCTAATGGGACACTTTGTAAGTTCAGCGGGTCAATAAGTTTTTTAGGTCAAGTTCAGGCGCTCCTAATGCATAGTTGTTACAGGCACGCCTTACGCAAGGCTCAAGGTAGTGAGCCTTGATTGCACAAGGCGAGGTGCAGTTTAAAAGGTTCTTGCTTATGCGGGTCGCCTGGGCTCAGAGCCTAAGTCAAGGCCTCAGTAACATATACTGTTTTCACTAATTTTTTTTACTCTTTTATGTAAAACAAATGGTTGATTAATCTCAACCACTAATCATATTTAAATAAACTTAATCTTAACCCTCGATCTAAATAAAAATATCAAGAAACAATGAATGGTTATTAGTTTAGTAGCATTAGTTAGATACTTAGGTTAAGACATTAAATATATGTTAATGTCTCTAAGTATGAACTTAATTTGGTGTTTTTTACATTTAGTATTATGTTTTTATGTGGTTTTGTATCGTTTGTGTTGTCATAAGTGTTTTTTGTGCGCCTCATGTTCCTTAGGCGCGCGCCTTGCATTACGTCTTGAGCTTAGGCTCCAAGACCTCTTAGCGGGCCTTGCTTCATGTATTGAGCCAAAATAAATAGATATTGCATTACATATGCTATGGTTTCCTAGCTGGTCTTGTTGAGTAGTTTGGTCAAGTTTACTTTTGTTGTTCAATTTAGGCAAAAAAATCAATATGGAACCCTGATCATTTTGATTTTGGTGGATTGAGCCTATGATCTTTTATTTTAATAAACCAAGTCTTTAATGTTTTATTTTTTTTTATCACATTAAGCCCCCTGATGACTGCATTTCAAATTTGCATCTTTAACGGTTTAAAAATAGTTTTTTCTTTTTTCATGTTTGATTTATCTATAAAGAACCGTTTTGAACTGTAAAAAACATTCCAGATGCAGAGATAAAATGAGCAAAGCTCTTTTAACTGAACTATATGTTCACAACTAACTAATTTGGCAAACAGCGGTTTAACTTGACCGAAAATAAACGATCAAGAGTATGATGTGTTGAAATAAAAGATCATGGCTCAATATACCAAAATCAGAATGATCCGGATCTCAAGATGCTTTTTGCCTTCAATTTACATTTTAAGTACATAGTGCTGGACAAAGATACTTTGCCAAATTAAGTTATGGAAAAATCTATGGAAGTCTTTAGAATATAGTTAAAGGGCCAGCCTGGTATGTTCCTTCTATTATACATCTACTTCATACAACTAACAGGCTTAATACATCTTTAGCTACATTTACTTTTCTAAAAAAAATTAAATGTCTCCAACCCTGAATTTGTTTAAAGTGATCAATTAACTCTTTGAAAAGTACATATTAGTTCTCTGAACTTTCTTAAAGTAATCTATTGGTCTGCTAAACTTGTTTAAATTGTACAAATTTCAACTTTTCCAAAATTTCTCCTTGCTCTGCCATGCCACGGGGATTTTAGAAGGTTAATATGTCATTTTAAACAACATTTTAGAAGTATAAGGGGACTTTTTTGGCAAGTACAGGGGCTAGAGATGTATTTAATCTTTAGCCACGTGTACTTTTCTAAAAAATTTAACTGTCTCTTTATATTTTGAAAAAGTTCTATTAGCCCTCTGAACTTGTTTAAAGCTTATGAAGCATGGAAACTCTTCATGACATGCATTCCCCGGTTTCCGGTAGACGTGGGAAACAGAAACTCTCAGAAACTGATACGAAACATTTCCGGGCACGTTTCCGTAATTACCCAAAATATGAAACCCGTCTCTCAATTTTTAAACTGTTTTCCCTACCTATTTCGATTAAAATTCTAGAAATTTAAACTTTCTATTTTGCAATTCCTATTCAATCTAAGATTAGTAAAATTAAAACTTCATATTTGAGAGATAATTCGTTCCTTGTATCCTTCAATTTAAAGAACTTACCCATATTTCTTTCTCCTATAATTTTTGTCTCTTGAATCTTGATTGAGTTTGGATTTTCTTCCTTTTGTTCTTCAATCTTGTTTTTTTTTAATATATTATTATATTTTTAATATTTATAAATATGCCCCTATATTTTTAATATTTACAAGTTTCCCCACATTTCCTTTTCCTATGTTTTTTAGAAATTACGTTTCCCAGTATCCGTTTCTGTTTCTGTATCCGTTTCCGTGCAACATAAGCTTAAAGTCATCAATTGACTCTTTGAAAGGTACCTGTTAGCCCCTTAATTTTCTTAAACTAACCTATTGGCCTTCTCAACTTGCTTAAAGTGTACACATTTCGACTTTTCTAAAACTTTTCCTTACTCCGGTAATTTTAAACAAGTTCAGGGATAAATTGAAGGGCGCAATTAACTTTCTTGAACAAGTACAGAGGGCTAGAGGGCTAGGATGTATTAAACCCAAGCCAACTAACAAGGTTTAAGTGATTAGATTGAAAGATTGCCATGTAGGAGTGCACAAAGTTAGATTGCACTTTGACATTGATTATCATCTAGTTCATGTTCAAAATATTTTGAGGGATCAATATGTCTTTAGCCCTCCGTACTTGTTCAAAAACGTCAACTGTCCCCCGTACTTTGAAAAAGTTCTATTTATCATCCGAATTTGCTAAATTGATCCATTGACTCTCTGAATGGTATCTATTAGCCCTTAGAACTTTCTTAAAGTGATTTGTTAACCTCCTGAACTTGCTTAAACCGCATACATTCAACTTTTCCAAAATTTCTCCTTACTACATGGATTTTAGTGATTAATAGGTTACTTTAAACAAGTTGACGGGTAAATTGGAGGGGGCAATTGAATTTTTTGGACAAGTAGATGGATAGGGATGTATTAAACCCAACCAACTAACAAGATTTTAGTGATTAGATTGAAAGATTGCCATCTAGGAGTACACAAAAGTTAGATTGCACTTTGACATTGATTATCATCTAGTTGTCATGCTCATCCACGTTCAAAATATTTTGAGGGATGAATACGTCTTTAACCCTCTGAGCTTGTTCAAAAAAGTCAACCGTCCCCGTGCTTTGAAAAAGTTCTATTTATCATATGAGCTTTCTGAATTGACCCATTGACTCTCTGAAAGGTATCTATTAGCTCCCAAAACTTTTTAAAGTGATCTATTAGCCTCCTGAACTTGCTTAAACTGTACACATTCAACTTTTCCAAAATTTCTCCTTACCACATGGATTTTAGTGGTTAATAGGTCAAGTTAAGGGGGTAAATTAGAGGGGGCAATTGAATTTTTTGGACAAGTATATAGTGTTAGAGATTAATATAAGATCTATGATTGAGCCTTAACTATCAACTCGAGCTTTTAGTTAAATTGGTTCTATAACATGGTATCAGAACCACTTGGACCAAACGGTCGAGGGGCATTTGCGTGTGGGGGTGTGTCAATAATTAATATAAGATCTATAATTGGTCTCAACTATCAGTTTGAGCTTTTAGTTAAATTGGTTCCATTAACACAGAGCTGTATTAAACCCAAGCCAACTAACAAGGTTTTAGTGATTAGATTGAAAGATTGCCATCTAGGAGTACACAAAGTTAGATTGCACTTTGACATTGATTATCATCTAGTTGTCATGCTCATCCATGTTCAAAATATTTTGAGGGATCAATACGTCTTTAGCCCTCTGTACTTGTTCAAAAAAGTCAATTGTCCCCGAACTTTAAGTTCTATTTATTTGATCCATTGACTCTCTGAAAGATATCTATTAGCCCCCCATAACTTTTTAAAAGTGATTTATTAGCCTCCTGAACTTGCTTAAATTGCACACATTCAACTTTTCCAAAATTTCTCCTTACCATGTGGATTTTAGCGGTTAATAGGTCACTTTAAACAAGTTGAAGGGTAAATTGGAGGGGGCCATTGAATTTTTTGGACATGTACAGGATAAGGATGTATTAAACCCAAGCCAACTAACAAGATTTTAGTGATTAGATTGAAAGATTGCCATCTAGGAGTACACAAAGTTAGATATTGCACTTTGACATTGATGATTATCTAGTTGTCATCATGCTCCTCCTCCAAGTTCATAAGTTTTTTTGAAAGTTGTTTGAGTCTTTATTTATTAGGAATGAGAATTTTAAAGTGCCTACTATAAATTTAGTCTTGAATAGCTATTTAATTTTATTATGTAAGTTGTTTTAAGATTTAAGAATTCCATTTCATCATGTTGACTAGATAAGCAGCATAGAATAATTATGACTTGACCTACCAGAATAATTTCTCATCAACTGTCAATTTATTACTATTGTGTGTGTATGTATATGCATTTTGTTAATGTGGTTATTACTTGGTACCATTTTTGGCAGACCATTAGTTCTTCTTAGCAGTTCTCTTTTTTATTTATGTTCATTTTTATGACTAGTATCTATATTTTGATGTGGCCTTTGCTTTTAATGTTTGAAAATGGTTAAATATTGATTATTGGAAGATGCATTATTTGTTAGAATTGTTGTGTGATTTGATTTTTGTGGTATGATCATTGTGTCTTTGAAGGGGTTTCTGGTCTGTTGCTTGGGTTAGTACAAACTGATTTGATATATCAATCCATTTGCTTTGGATTGGGTGGCTCACTTTAAATGTTACTCATTCTGTTTCACAATACATATCTTTTTAGAAAAGTTTTTTTTGTCCACAATACATGATATTTTGCTTCAATCTATGCACATTAATGTATTTTTACCAAATATACTCTTATTTAAGTTGACTTTTTGTCTTGGGAATAGATACAGTTACTAGTGGATGCAATTAATACAAGGATAACAAAGTCTTTTATTTAAAAATTAATTGCATTTCTTAATTAGTGTGCATTAACCTTAAAAGACATCAGTTACTAGTGGATGCAATTAATACAAGGATAGCAAAGTCTTTTACTTAAAAATTAATTGCATTTCTTAATTAGTGTGCATTAACCTTAAAAGACATGTATTGTGGAACAGAGAGAGTAAATGTTATGAAGCACCAATTTGAGTGTGGACACAGGTGCGGGTGCCGCAAACGGCATTTTTAGAAAATATGAGACACAGGTATGGCGGGACAAGACAAATTTTATATAATTAATTATATATATATTACCTATAAAAATATATAAAAAACTTGATAAATCACAAATAAGCCATTTTATAAAGAGGAGATGAAAGGCAGATGACTTCACAGCAAGAAAACCGCAGAGAATAGGAAGATTTCAACAACTAGAAAAACATATATACAAGTAGCAAATATATCGCACAGGAGAAGAGGAAGACTACAACAAATATTAGATTTTTTTATCAAAATTTTATTATTAAAGCATATCTTTTAAAAAAAATTAAGAAAAAGCCTTAAACTTTGACAATTTTTTCCTTGCCGTTGTGTCTCTGTCGTGTCTCTACCGTGTCCCAAGTCACAAAAAAAAAAAAAAACGCTGGGGACACGTTTTTTCCGTGTCGGACACGTGTCCGACCATGTCCCCGGTGAGTCCGACACCGCCACGCCGACCCCGGGGAAGTGTCTGTGCTTCATAGGTTAAATGGAACCGATGTGAGTTTTGGCTTGTTCATGCTCGGGTCTGTAAGACGAGCTCGAGCTCAACGTCTTGTTTGTGCGCTGTTCATGAGCTACTCACGAGCTTGTTCACGAGTTTTACTCACGAGCAGTTCGTTAATTATGTTCATAAAATTCACTCACGAACAACTCTTCATTAATCGCAATACTACGTAATAGTTTATAATCATTGTATCTTTGTAGGATTTTTTGGTCTCTTGCTTGGTTAGTACAACTGATTTGATATATCAATCCATTTACTTTGGATTGGGTGGCTCACTTTAAATGTCAAATCGAGCCGAATCGAGTTTTGGCTTGTTCGTGCTCAGCTTTTCAGGACGAGCTCGAGCTCAATATCTTATTCAAGCGTTGTTCACGAGCTATTCACAGCTTGTTCACGAGCTTTATTCACGAGTAGTTCGTTATTAATTATGTTTATGAAATTCGCTCGCGAACAACTCATTAATTACAAAACTACGTTATTTATGATCAATGTGTCTTTGAAGGGTTTTTGGTCTGTTGCTTGGATTACTGCAAACTGATTTGATATATCAATCCATTTACTTTGGATTGGGTGGCTCACTTTAAATGTCAAATCAAGCCTAGTTGAGTTTTGTGTTGTTCATGGTCGACTCTTCGGGACAAGCTCGACCTTGAGTTCAACATCTTTTTCGTGTTGCTCATAAGCTATTCGCGACTTGTTCACGAACTTGGTCACAAGTAGCTCGTTAATTTTGTTCATGAACTTCGCTCGTGAAAAACTCATTAGTTACAAAACTACATGGTTTTGAAACCTACGGAATTAAAGTTTACACAAAATTATGTTGTTTCATATTTTCCCTTTATAGAAATAATATCATTAAAAAAAAAAACTGAACTAAGCGTGTTCACGAACATTATAAGTATGTATGAGCTATAAACCTATAACCAAGTATATTCACAAGTTTTTTAGCAGAGTTTTGCCGTGTTCAAGCTCAGTTCGTTTATCAATCAATCTGAACACGATCGAGTTTTATCAGATCAAATATCGAACCGCTTATGAGCGACTCAGAGTATTTACAGTCATAACAACCATCTTCCTTTGCAGCCCTCTTACCTATGGGGTAAAGTACACCAGCGCTTTGAAATACAGCGTTGCTAACATTATGGTTTCTAAATTTCGTTTTGTGGCATAAAAATTAAGTAAATTACACTTACCATTTAATTTTGCCCTTATCAACATTATTGTCATTGAGCTTCAGAATCTAATATAAGTCATCCAATTTTATTTTTATTAATATAAAAATCATTTTTATAATATATTTGTTTTTTTGGTAGGAACAGGAAAAAAAAAACAAAAACCAAAAACCTAGCCTGGGATTAGCTTAGGGAAGCTAACCCCCACCACATCTTCAAAAAAAAGAGAAGAAAGATAATCAAGAGGATAAGAAAAGGTCGTGATGTCCAACATCCCCTCATAACCAGCAGCCGCCAAACGATCCGCTACCCGGTTCTGTTCTCTGAAGATATGGCTGAATTTTATGAAATCAAAGGAAGAGCAAAACCTTCTAATACCTTTGATTAGATTTTGGCTATTTAAACAAATAGCATTATTATCGGAAATCATTTTGATAGCCTCAAGGTTGTCAGATTCTACAATCAACTTCTTTAAACCCAGACTCTTGGCAAATTTAAGACCAGAAAAAATCCCCCAAAGCTCAGCCGAAAAGGACGAGCCCAAACCCAGATTATGAGTAAACCCAGACAACCAGGCACCCCCATCATCTCTCAGAACACTTCCTGCAGCAATCTTACCGTTCTTAAGACAAGAACCATCCGTGTTTAATTTCACCACCCCTTCCCTAGGCCTGCACCAACCATCCGTGTTTAGTTTTCATTTTTATAATATATATATATATATATATATATATATATATATATATATATATATATATATATATATAAAGTGAATTTTGGCCACTTTAATAGAAAGTAACCTCTCCATTATAAAACGGATAGAAATGATATTTTAAACAAATTTAATTCTTCAAAACTTTTGATTTTGAGATGATTTAGGTGTTGTTTAGTCGGAAGAAAGAAAGTGATTTTTAAGAAAGAAAAAGTTTCGAAAATAATGATGTGTCAAATAAAAAAATGTAGTTTTATGATAAATGTTGTCCTAAACAACTTTAATTTTTGAAGTTTTCAATTTTGAGGTCGTTTACTTTATAAGTGATTAAAATTGAGTGATTTCTATATTAGGTTTTGAAGTTTAATAGTTATAATGTTAGTAATAGTAAAGTTGAGTGGTCATTAATGTAAGTTACCCACAAGGTTGTAAAAAACACTAGGTACTAGACGGGTGGATATAACCCTTAAGGATTAATCGGATTTGTATTTTTTATTTATTAATCAATAAATAATTATATAAATTCAATTAAAATATGTATAATACTATCTAAAAAATTAATATAAAATTAATTAATATAGAAAAACACGTATAGTTATAACATATATCTTTAAAAATGTGCAAAAATCAATAGATCAAACGTCCGCCAGAAGAAATTTAAAGGTTTAAGGATTATATTGTTAGTAGTGTTATAATTTAGGGATCTAGATGTACTTTACCCCTTGCTTATGTTTAGGGGTCCACATTCTTATATATTATTACATATGAAACCACTAGATTTTGTTTAATTTGCATTCTTTTTTACATACATAATAATAGATGTAATTCTGTTATGAAATTCACTAAAATGTGACCACTTAGTCATGTTACATGATATTTCAGTAGTGGTAGGGACCATTATAGAATTTTGGTTCTTATGTTTCATTTACATGCTTGTAACTACTTATGCTAAATTTGTATGGGTGAAATGCATCTATGGCACCTAAATTATTGTGTTATTAACATTAGTAAATTACCTCCATGGCCATTAAACTTCACTCATTTTTATAGTATCGGTATTAAACTTTATAAGGCGCGTTTAGCATTACTTTCCAAGATCCTAATGTCAGAGATTAATATAAGATCTAGGCCTAATACATCACCAGCTCCCTGAACTTGTACAAAATAGTATATTGGCTCCCTGAACTTTGCAGGTGTTTCATTAGCTCCATAAACTTGCTTATTTCGTATCACCAGCTCTCTGAACTTGTCCATAAAAGTAGATTAGCTCCCTGAACTTTGTAAGTGTCTCACCAACTCCCTAAACTTGCTTATCCTGTAACAACTAAATACAAAAACCATAATACTAACACTCGATCCTCATCCATTCAATCTCTCAAACTTGCAACACTAACTCTTATAATAAGTTGAAAGGTAGGAGAAGCGAAAAAATTAACTCTCGAATAGATGAAGATGTATTTTTAGAATTTAGGTTTAATAAGTTTTTGTATTTACTTGTTACAGAATAAGCAACTTTAGGGAGTTGGTGAGACACTTGCAAAGTTTAGAGAGCTAATATATTTTTATGGATAAGTTTAGGGAGCTGGTAATACGAAATAAGCAAGTTTAGGGAGCTGATGAAATATTTGCAAAGTTCAGGGAGCCAATCTACTATTTTTGTACAAGTTCAGGGAGCTAGTGATATATTAGGCCTAAGATCTATGATTGGGCTATAACTACCAATTCGAGCTTTTAGTTAAATTGATTCCATGACATGGTATCAGAGCCTCTTGAACCAAAAATCGAGGGTTCGATTCCTGACAACCTCATTAATTTGTAGAAAATATAGACACATGGATTGAGCCAACTGTGTTTTCAGAAAAAACTACAATTTGTATTCCCAACACCACTTTCCCCCACAACAGATTCGGTTGGCGACATGAATGCCAAACTGGCACGTAAGAGTCACTCAACTTTATATTTTTTAATCTTGTCACTACTAAACTTGAATTACCGTTTCAAAATGACCGTTGATAACCTCAAAATAAAAAGTTCTAAAAATTGATGATATTCAAAATAACTTTAATTCTTCAAAATTTTCGTTTTGAGGTTATTTAGGTGTTGTTTAGTTAAGAGTGAGAAAGATCTAGAAATACTGATTTTGGAAAATAAAAAAATATGGTTCCA